>NC_045555.1:47204997-47432340 GCF_009769535.1 Thamnophis elegans | reverse complement strand
GGAACCACCTTTGGTGGGAAGGGAACAGGGTTTCCGTGCGCCTTCGGCATTTAGTCACGCTGTCCACATGGCCATGGAGATGTCTTCGGACAGCGTTGGCTCTTCGGCTTTGAAACGAAGATGAGCATTGCCCCCTAGAGTTGGGAATGACTAGCACATAAGTGCTAGTCATTCCCAACAAAGGGGAATCTTTACCTTACCTCTATTATGCAACCTATTATTTTAAGTTCTGCATTCATAGAGCAGCATCACTAGGATCAACACAGCTGCAAAATCAATTGTAGCAGTGCAAATGGTTTAAGAAAAACTCTTTATAAACTGAACGGTTCCCAAATTGACCATATTGCTCATATATTTATTTATTTATTTATTTATTATTAATTAGACTTATATACCACTTCATAGGGCTTTCAGCCCTCTCTAAGCGGTTTACAATTTTTTTTTTTTTAGCAAATTGAGTCAGCAACTTGCCCCCACAGTCCGGGTCCTCATTTCACCCACCTCGGAAGGATGGAAGGCTGAGTCGACCTTGAGCCGGAGAGATTTGAACCGCTGAACTGCAGATAACAGTCAGCTGAAGTGGCCTGCAGTACTGCACCCTAACCACTGCGCCATCTCGGCTCAATATCTTTTTCTCTCATTTGAAAACAGATTAACTCAAACCTTGATACACAATGCATAGTGACAATCTACAGCTGTGAATCAGCTGTGCATCTCACTTTCTGTCTGATGTTTAAATAATGTTGTTAGACAACATTCTGTCCTGAAAAATTCATAATCCTTAATATCCAGTTATAGATTCCAATATTGGGATTCCAATACAGCTAAAAATAACATATATGCCATCAACAAACAAGGATTGATCCAGAGTTATATCTCAACATCAGCATAAAATGCTAATATATATAATAGGATAAGACTAAGCCATATGTTGTTGATGTTCCAAGTCCTGAATTATATCAACTTCAGCAGGTTAATTTGCAAGCAACCATCATTTGATTTACCAAAACAGGATATTCAAGCTTGTTATAAGTTGAACACGATTTCAAAAAAGTAATTTCATATTTTTAATTCTGTAAAAAAAAATCAACTTCTTCAGAGCTGAAATAATCAAAAGTAATGACTCAAAAATACAGATGTGGATACTATGTTTAAACGAAGCTTATTTAAATCTTGATATCAAATATCATCTTGTTGCCTTATTTAATAAAACCACTTACTATTTTATGCTAATCCTTTAGGGCCTGATCCAACACAATATACAAACAAGAATCTTTGGCATCAGGTTAAGCATAATCTTTACTTCTCAGAGCTATAATCTTATAAAAGAAAAAAAATACAAATATACAATATCAGTAGGGGGACAGAGAAATTGAAAAGTTGTACTGTTAGTACTCAGCATATCATAGATGAAGGATTAACTATAAAAAGCAGAATATATTAAGTTCTTTTTAACAAAAAGGGAAAGGATTTAAAAGTGTTTTTAAATGTCTGAGCTGAATACCAATGTGTCCACTATTTTATTATTTAAAGATAAATCTCTTAACAAAAAAAAGAGAGAAAGAACAGGGAAAAAAGCTAGTAAAAGTACTATTGAGTGAATAATATCTAACTTGCTCTTTGTTGTTTTCCTGATATTCAATATTTAAAAATATTCAAATTTTTCTCATTTTACTTCTTTAGCTAATTCTTTTCTCCCTAAAACCATGCTCCAAATGTTTCAGTTTGCCATGCTGCTAAGATATATGTACATGGACACCATTCTTGCTTAAATTTGGCCATACTTCTGTTATGAATATATGGTGTTAATTTTGCCATTGCTGCTTAGTTTCCAAATTTAAGCTCCCAATGGTAACACCTCTCTTTTCCAAAATTGTGCTAAGTTTATCCTCAAGACTGCCAACATGTATCTCAGTAAATTGTGAGCTTCTTATTGTTGTTGATCTGTGGTGGACTTATTCCTAATTTTAAAATCTGACTTTCATTCAAAGTTAGATTCTAAAACTTTTAGCATTATGATCCAGATCATAACTTATTATAATCTTCTGTTGGTATATATCAGAGTTTCCCAACCTCAGCAACCTTAAGGCACATGGACTTCAACTCCCACAATTCCCCAGCCAGCCACAGGTTCCTTGGTTGGGTTATATGGAAGATTGAGCAAAGGAATTACTCAAAACTTTGGGACAGTAATCACATCCCCACAAAATAAACATTCTCAACCTTTTTTTTTACACATGAAATGCTAGATGCAGTTGCCTGGTCGCAGGCATCATCTTGAATTGTGGTCCACTAAATTTTGATTTTTTATTCTGTCAAATGATGTTTCTACCTTGGGCATGAATGTCAATGAAGCAGGGGCGGGGGGAAGAATGAGAGTAATTTGGCAACAGCTACAGTATGTTTGCGTCATAGAAGTCAAATGATAGCCAGAACCATGTGGTCAGCATGCTCCTTTTGCCCACGCATGTGACATCAACATGTGCAAGAAGGTTAAGAGGTTTGAATGGTTACAGGTTTGATAATGTGGTTGTAGATGCCGCCTTGTTTGACTCTCCATGATGATGCCCCTGGGACAGATCCATAAGCAAGGGCTGGAAAAGGACAATACTGTACTAGGAATAGAAATCAATCAATTTGTTGCAGGTCTGAACTAATCAATATGATCAATTAGATTTAAATTTTAAAACGGACCCGGGTTTACCTCTGAATAAAATCACCCGCATTTATCATATTTCACTATAACAAAAGTTCTCCTACTGTACTCAGCTTTCTGAAATAAATAAGTTGAAATATCCATTCTGTAATATAAGAATTGCAGATGAAAGGAAGAAAGAAAGAGAGAGAGAGAGAGAGAGAGAGAGAGAGAGAGAGAGAGAGAGAGAGAGAGTTCTGTAATATAAGAATTGCAGATAGAAAGAAAGAGAGAGAGGAAGGGAGGGAGGGAGAGAAAGAGAGAGAGAGAGAGAGAGAGAGAGAGAGAGAGTTGTGTAATATAAGAATTGCAGATAGAAAGAAAGAGAGAGAGAGAGGGAGGGAGGGAGAGAGAGAGAGGGAGAGGGAGAGGGAGAGAGAGAGAGGGAGAGAGAGAGAATTTGGACCACTGCATTAATAGAAAAGTTAGTGTATAACTTTCAAATTAGTAAAAGTTCCATTAGCCAAACTAATTTCTTTACTAAAAAATTCTTTACTAACATTTATATCATGTTGGCAAACCATGAGTTCTTTTTTTTATATGGGTTGCATAAAGTTATTTGGAACAGTTGAAATTAGAATATTTTGGGGGTATTAATTATTTTTGCATAGTTAGCTATTTATTTCTTGTTCAAGTAGTTATTAAAACTAAAAACAAGGAAGCATTAAACATTAATAAGCTGAAAAAGCAGTAGGATAACGTTCTATTATTTCGGTCTGTTAGAGGGCAGGAATTCTAAAAGCTGCATCTGGAAGTACATCTGGAGGACACCAAGTTGAATGTCCACAGACATTCATTTTAAAATATGCATGATTTAGCAATCTCATCATGACTTCCTGCCAGTCCTTTCCATTTGATTGTATGGTTATCACAGGAGCAGGAAATTAGAACAAAGAAAACATTTCAAAATATCAATTGCCAACTATTCTAAGGAAATCCACACCTACAACAAATATCCATGGTGCATTTAAGCTCTTTCTTCTTTCTAAGTAATAATAATAAAGATATGCTCTGCAGGTAAAGAAAACTTTGCTTTGAAACAGTGAAAAGATAAAATCTTATTTTCTTTAGGCATTTCTTTCCCAGGGTTCAAGGTAATCCAAGCCAAGGTGTGAAAATATTTCTTCCTCATTTTCAGCACTCAGAAAAATTCTCTGGAAGGAGAGAAAAGTTCAGTATAAATAAAAGGAGACCATTTCTGAAATAACCACCCACAATTAATGTACTTAGCATTTCCCTTGATCTTGGCAAAAATTTGATAATCTGACTGTCAACATTCCAAATGAAAAATGTGTTCTTATTCTGCAAAGTAGATGAATACAGAAAAGCAAATCAACAGCATTGGGTTTTTTTTCCTCCTAAGATGTCATATTTTTAATACGGCATCAATTAGGTCTCTGCAGAACTCTTGCTTCGTTTCAATCAATTATTTCATAAATATTGCATTTAGGTAACATATATTTTCATTGACCTTTAAGTACACTTAATACAAAATGCCTGTTTTGCAAATGATTTCAGACTATGAATTCCATTTCTGTAGTTCTCATTATAGCTTCACTGATCAATAAGGAACAAGAAGCATGAAGTGAACAATTTTAATTAACATTTTAATCAATACGTGATTGCAATTTCACCAAGCCCAAATTTCATACTGTATTGAAGCACAACTTGCTTTTTTAAATATAACCTTAATACTACAAATGGGGCTTAAATGTTCAAATAGCACACAAATGTAGTTTTCCATAATTGCCCAAGAAGCCATTCCTGAATGCAAAATAGGATTTTCCAGTATCTTTGCCATTTTTTAAAATGTGTCCAATTTCTTTCATTTTATTCATTTTATTTGTCTTGTATGCCGCCCACTCCCGGAGGACTCCGGGCAGCTCACAACAGACAAGGGAAGGGGGATAAATAGACATAATAATCCTTAAACTGAGTGTAAAGTTGACATCTGAGTAAGCTGAATACATTAATAATATTAATTAGTTATAAATAAGAATGCATTCATTTTTTTTTCTTTTAACCCTGTAATCCCTTGCAGCGGGGTAGAATCAGGCAACTGAATGTGGTTGAGCATTTATTGGCCGGATGCTCTTCCTGATGCCTATGTGGAGTTCACAGCAAACAATTACTCATTGCCCCAGAGAGAGAAATAGTTGCTGTTACCTAGGATTGAACTCGCTAGCTGTTCTTCACAGGTGCCAGAAAATGGCCTGAAAACAGCCCCAAAAAATGGCCAAAACCCATATCATCTTCCGGGCAATTTTCAGGCTGTTTTTTGTGCCATTTTTAGGCCAAAAATGCCCCCAAAACAAGCATGCATGCACCGGCTAGCTGCTCTTTGGGTTTCTGATGCTCTGGTGTGCGTACACCCACACACACACATGTACATACATTTCGGTTTGGGTACTCAGTGCCAAAAAGATTCACCCTCTGTGGTATAGACTATATGTGTGTAGAAAGTATAGACTTCATCTCTGACCCATTGGACTTACAAGGCTGTATGGAGTCACATGGACACATATTTATCAGTCCGTTTATGCTTTCCACTACTACAACATCACAATGCCTGTTACAAATGAGTAGCAATAGCAATAGCAATAGCAGTTAGACTTATATAGCGCTTCATAGGGCTTTCAGCCTTCTCTAAGCGGTTTACAGAGTCAGCATATCGCCCCCCACAGTCTGGGTCCTCATTTCACCCACCTCGGAAGGATGGAAGGCTGAGTCAACCTTGAGCCGGTGAGATTTGAACCGCCGAACTGCAGATAGCAGTCAGCTGAAGTGGCCTGCAGTACTGCACCCTAACCACTGCGCCACCTCGGCTCCTAGGGTTAGGAGTAGGGCTTATATCATGTGCGAGTGATGCTGTTTTTATCAGACTGAGCCATTTCACCCCTATGGACACTTGTTCAACTTCATTTTCATAACCAATAGTTTTATCCAGCCCTGCCCAAATTAGCAATAGCAATAGCAATAGCAGTTAGACTTATATACCGCTTCATAGGGCTTTCAGCCCTCTCTAAGCGGTTTACAGAGTCAGCATATCGCCCCCAACAACAATCCGGGTCCTCATTTTACCCACCTCGGAAGGATGGAAGGCTGAGTCAACCCTGAGCCGGTGAGATTTGAACAGCCGAACTGCAGAACTGCAGTCAGCTGAAGTAGCCTGCAGTGCTGCATTTAACCACTGCGCCACCTCGGCTCTTCAAATTATCATTTGAAATATATGACATTTAACTACCACAGAACTCTCTACCATTAAAGAGACAAGAACAAATAGATTTCCAATCCTTTCCTTCCATTTCCATTTATCACTAGCTCAGGTAGATCCAGCCCTGGATTTAGAGAATCCAGAATAATGTGCAAATTAAAGAACACAAAAAGAGCATTTTCAAACTGAATTAACAAAATATGGATTGATCCTTCAAGCAAGAAAGTCACTACAGATTTTTTGTTTCCTGTCAAGTTTCAATAGGACGTTGCTTTCTGCAGGTTTTTTAGCCCAACTTTAGCCAATCAAGTCTAAATGTTGTTCAAGCCACAAAGCTATCATCATGAATTACTTTAAAGTCACCGTTTCAAATTACACACACAAGTTAAAACTGCAATAATCTCTGTGAGTTCATAGCTGGAAATTACTACCATGGCTGTTCCATCCTGGCTAGAGATTTGATGTGTCATTAAATGAAGTGTCTATAATGAGAATCAATCTCAAAGAGGAGTGGTTTTTTTTTGACATTAAGCTCCATGGACTGCAATGTCAACAGCAGGGAATCTGTGATTTGGATGCATTTTATTCAAACTTCTGATTCATTCATTTCTAGTTGGTTCGGTGTCAAAATACGGATGCATTCCCCATGACAGAAGGGGGAATGTGTCCTCATGATTGACGTTCAGAGAAGCATAGATGTCCACACTTTCACCAAACAGAAGGATCACATAAGCGGTGGGTTCTGTCTGAACTAGTCTCTGGAGATGAAGGAATCAAGTCAGCAAATGTTAATTCCTATTCATAATAATTTGAATCCAGGAAGTAAGAAAGGGAGACATCCATAAGTCAGTGGAAACGAGCCACAGAAAATGGAATAACCATGAGCTGTGAAACACTTGCAAAGAGTGAGGATTAAAGTCTAAAAGAGACACAGGGAAATAAGGAGGCCAACTGGGCCAATGAACCGAGCTCTTTGGAAGAATGGATATGCAATAACTGTAGCAGCACTATTAAAAAAAACCCATCCAGCTGACTTCCATATGTTGCATTTACATACATTCCTATTGTTTATGAGTTGGCAGAAAAGCAATGTATTGTACAGTACAATATATTGCTTTTCTGCCAACTCATAGATAGTGACGTGCGGTGAGGTTTATGGCTGGTGAGGCAGTCCTCTCCCCCGACACCCCGCTGAATAAAGCACTTTCTTTCGTCCACTTGAACTCGCTTTCTCTACTGTGCTTTCTCTACGGGTGTTTAAGGTTCAACTTGGCTTTATTGAGGCAAAAGACCCGCCCCTGCTGGCGGGCTGCCGTGGACACAGAGAAAGAAAGCTGGTGGGCTGCCCTCCCTGCCTCTTCCCCCTTCCCTCTCTTCCCTTTCAAACAAACTAGCAATAGCAGTTAGACTTATATACCGCTTCATAGGGCTTTCAGCCCTCTCTAAGCGGTTTACAGAGTCAGCATATATCACCCCCCCCCAGTCTGGGTCCTCATTTCTCCCACCTCGGAATGATGGAAGGCTGAGTCAACCTTGAGCTGGTGAGATTTGAACCGCCGAACTGCAGATAGCAGTCAGCTGAAGTGGCTTGCAGTACTGCACCCTAACCACTGCGCCACCTCAGCTCTTTCAAATTGAGAGTTTGTTTGAGTGAAGAAACAAACACACGCACACACACACACTCTCACATACACACACAGACACAAATTACTTACAATTACTTACAAATTACATTAATTTTGAATTCCTCCCCCTCCCTCCAACCCACATACCTTTTCCAGCTGTTTCACAATCACAGAGGATTTCAACTCTGCTCTTGCCTGCCATGATGAAAATGTAAAAATATAAAAGGAAAAAGGCAAGAGCTGCTGAGGTCAGGCTGAGCTAGCTGCTGCCAGAGTCTCCAATGGACGACTCTGCTTAACTGTTTAAAAAAGCCTCTAAAAAAGCGCCCTCTACAGGAGGAGGCGAGAGAACCACGTGCCTCCTTTGCATAAGGAATTTTTCGGCTTTTAACCCTTGCTTAACTCTGCTCGAGTGATCATAAAGAGAGAGTAAAGGAGGCACGTGGTTCTCTCGCCTCCTCCTGCAGTTAAGCACTAAGCAGAGTCATCCACTGTGACTCTGGCAGCAACTACCTCTGCCTTTCTCCTTTTACATTTGTTTTTCTTTTCAGGATGACAGTGATGGGGCCCTGCCTCCTCTGCCTGCATGTCACTGATTGTATTGCTCCCATGATTGAGCTAAATTCTACTTCAGCAATGAGCCAAAGAATGGTTCTTTCTTTGTAGATTTAATTCAGAACAGATCCAAAATAGCTTTCTAGGATTTTTAGGCTTCCTTTTTCTTTCTCCCACACAGCTTCTCCTTCCTCCTTAAGGAAAAACAACCACCATTTTCCTTAAGTGCACCATGTTAAGTTCTGGGCAATGAATGGAGGCCAGAGTGATTTCTAACAGCTCTTTATTCAATACTGCCTGTGAGGCAACTGAAACTCCCTGGCTGACAGAGCTGCTTTTATAGGAAACTGGTCAGCCAAACAACCAATCAGGAGAGAGGATTTTCCCGCTCCAACAGAGGACCAGAATGAGAACTTCAACTGACAACTATAGCCTCCCACCGTACAGTGCGATCCCACAGAGCCTCCTCAGGGTGCCGTCGGCCAGACAGTGTCGGCTGGCCACCCCCAGGGGGAGAGCCTTCTCTGTGGGAGCCCCTTCCCTCTGGAATGAGCTGCCCCCGGAGCTTCGTATAATCCCCGACCTCCGGTCCTTCCGACGCGCCCAAAAAAGTTGGCTTTCCCAGCAAGCCAGCCCGGCCTGAACAAAACAAATCAAATTATTGATCACTGTTAATTTTAATTTGAATTCTTTTTTTAAAAAAATGTCATTGTCAATTTTAATTGGGTTTGGGATATTCTATTTAATTTTGTTTAACTTTTGTATTATGTGTTTCTTTTAATGTCATACGCCACCCTGAGTCCTTGGGGGAAGGGCGGCATATAAATATAAATATGCCAATGGAGTGGTTGACAATTTCAGAGAGCATTGTATCAAAAGACTACACAACCATCAAGTGTGCACATCAACTACTTAACCTGTTTATGACTCAATGACATTTTCTTCTGATATATATAAAAAAGGGGGGGTGTTAATGGATACCCTATGTTGATTATGCAAAGTTCAACATGTTGAAATATCTAAAACAACATTGACTATATGATTTATGAGCCATAGAGACCACTCAAAGTTCTAGCAGAAGTTCACAAAAACACAGTGCCTATGAAGCCGTATAATCCAACTGGCTTGCAAATTATCACTTCCAGGTGGTAATAATCACTAATGAGAATATATATGTCAGGCATTAATTAGGTTTTTAATGAATAAGAGAGAATGGGGTAATAATACAATTATTGGTCAACCAAAGATGACAGTGAGACTTTTAGAGAAATAAAGACTTTCTCATTAATTGCTAGAACATCTAGGTTTTGTTCCTCTAAATCATAAATACAAAGCTTCAGGTCTCCCCTTAAGAATGAAAAGGTGCTTTGATTTCTTCTTTATCAGAATACACCAAATATATGTTATTGATCAGCAGTCATGGCAACATAAACATTAGACCAGTGTTTCTCAACCTTGGCAACTTGAAGACGTCCGGACTTCAACTCCCAGAATTCCCCAGCCAGCATTCGCTGGCTGGGGAATTCTGGGAGTTGAAGTCCGGACATCTTCAAGTTGCCAAGGTTGAGAAACACTGCATTAGACAATGAAGGATTATAAATGTCACAACAACAGTATCTCACCAGTCCAACTAAGTGGTAGTTCAGCTAAGGCCTGGCAAGAAAAAAGAATTGAACTTTGTTTCATACACCTAAGTTACACGACAGTCAAGTTATATATTTAAAAATGGGATTGAAGAGTTTAGGCAGAAAAATCTATCCCGCTCAGGCGCAAAGAACCATAATAATTCTATGAGCTGATCAGGGTTGCTTCTTTATGTTTACCTGCCTATTTACAAGAGTCTTGCCAGATTGGCTGCATTTATTTGGGGCCAGATAAAGGCTTCAGGGGTTTTTTTTGGGGGGGAGGACAAGTCTCCAAGACTTCCTCCCCTGCAAGACTGCCAATCATGCCAATTTCTTCACTCCCCTCCCTACTGTCACATTCTACCTTGATCCATTTGGATATTATTATTATTATTATTATTATTATTATTATTATTATTATTATTATTATTATTATTTATTAGACTTATATACCGCTTCATAGGGCTTTCAGCCCTCTCTAAGCGGTTTACAGAGTCAGCATATTGCCCCCACAGTCTGGGTTCTCATTTCACCCACCTCGGAAGGATGGAAGGCTGAGTCAACCTTGAGCCGGTGAGATTTGAACCGCTGAACTGCAGATCACAGTCAGCTGAAGTGGCCTGCAGTACTGCACCCTAACCACTGCCCCACCTCGGCTCTCTATAACAATAACAATTAAAACATTTATCAGGAAATAAATTGAAATAAAAATGGAAAAGATATAGCAGTTCAGTATTTGTGGATTCAGGAATGTATTAGATTATAAATCTATCTATATATAAATGGCTCTGTCTGTGTGTGTGTGTGTTTCAGCATAACTCTGGAACCCCTTGAGCAATTTCAATCAAACTTGGTACACAGATGACTTACTCTCTGGAAATAAATACTGTGGGGGGTAAGACACCTCTAACACCCCTCTGGGTGTGTGTTCTGTTAAGATACAGTCTGTTGTGCCTTAAAATGGCTTCTACCGTACTGCCGTAAAATGGCTTCTACTGTAATGCAGTGGAGTTGCCATGGTAACCGCTTCACAGTACTCCACAAGGGGCTCCCTCTGGTAAGGGGGAAATTCCAACATTAGAAATTACATTTGGTTTGGGATTATTTATGAGGACAAATGTATGGATTAGGATAAATAAATATCTGGGCAACGCCAGGTTATCAGCTAGTATTTAATAAAAAGTAAAAACCCAGACAGTTTGCTACTATGCTGGATTTATGTCTCCTAAAAATTTAAAAACGAATGTAATGGAAGGTTCTTGTTTAATGATTCCTATTAATAGTATGGACCATTTATAGACTTTGGCCAGAAGCCATTGGCTTGTTTACATGAGCTAAATGCAACCCTTCTGGATGACAGATCTGAAAGCATTCATTATACTCACAAACCAAGAGAGAAAAGTAAAGTAAGAAAAAATAAAAAAAGTAAAGACAATCTCTGTGATACGAGAAAATGGCTAAGGCTACTGCATCTAAGCAAACATGGAAGTTTATTAAACCTCCTCTTGAAATAAACTCTTGTTATGTTGTTTCATGCTCTTCTAAAAAGGCTCATGTCCTCAGAAGCAGATCTTTCTGTTCACTGACAAGGAAAGTCAATTCCATGTTGCAGAAAGCAGGGGGGAAAATTCAGCAAATCACAGCAAGGTTTGGGTCAGAAGTATCTGTGAGAATGGGGGTTCAAAAAGGAGATAGGTCTCCATTTATATTCCCTTTTTTTAAACTCCCTTCTCCCCACTGAAGACATCCTTGCTTCTCTCTCTGACACAGAATAAGTTTATAGTCTCTGTCGAGCCTTGATAGAAATTTTGGAAGTTCTGGGTAGGTATGCACTGATGGAGAAACCTAGGAGAGTTGGGAATTAATCAAGGAGCATGCTTCCATCCGTGTACTTTCGATATCTTTTGCACATATACATTAAGCTTGTAGAGATGCACTTTGAGTAGATGGAATGATCAAATCACACCCTGTTGCAGAAATATCTAGACGCTCCCTTTATTGACATTCGCTTTCCTGCAAGTCCCAAAATAGCACTTCGAGAGGATTTTTACCCCTTGTTCTCATACTCATTTCAATCCTCTGAGTCTGCAAAATTTGGCAGTATATCTCCTAAAGCACTGAAGAATGAATAACACCGAGCAGAAACATTAAAAAGGGAGATCGTAATGTGGCAACTTACAAGCCTGGGGTGAAGATCGCTAGAGAATGAAATGCAGTAAATGATCAATTGGAGAGAAGCCCGAAAGTCTCTTCGCTCAAGAATAATTTGCTTGATTCATTTCCATCAAGAGTTTGGAACTGGTTTTGGGCACTGAAATGGCCTTGATGGCCCACGGCATGATCTTTCTTGAGAAGGGAAAGTGACGTTATATTTATTCTTCTGGTCTGGGCTTCTTCAAAACCTGCTGCCAGGATATTGTAATAAAGGCCACGGTGGCTAGAAGGCAGTATTGCAGGCTAATTCTGCCAGCTGCCAGCAGTTCAATTCTCACCGGTTCAAGATTGACTCAACCTTCCATCCTTCCCAGGACCCAGTTTGTTGGTGGGAAAATGCCGACTCTGTAATCTGCTTACAGAAGACTGTAAAGCATTATGAAGCAGAATATAAATCTAAGTGCTATCGCTAAAAGGAGCTCTGATAACCTTAGAACCTTGTAGTAGTTCTGTCTCCAGATGATACTCAACAATTTCTGGTCAACTTCATGGCGTTTTTGTGCTGATGTTCTGCAAGTCTGTGCTTTAGCCCCCCATGCTGTCTAAAATAGCAATAGTACATAGAAATAGAATAGAATTAGAATAGAGCAGAACAGAACAGAATTCTTCTTTTTCCCTCGGTTTCTTTCTTTTTTTTCCTATTTATCATATACATTTATTCTTTGCACAACTATAAATGGGTGATGATATTAAAATTAGTCACAATTAGCATGGGTAGCATCCTCTGTAATCCAAATATCTTTATCTTTTATCTTATCTATCATCTTATCTTTCTTACGATTATTTGTATCATATCTTTGAGAATAATAAGTGGCCTATAAGTATTATGAGTAACTGTAAATAAAAATAATAGAATAACAGAATGACAGAGTTGGAAGGGACCCCGGCGATCTTCTAGCCCAGTGGTTCCCAAACTTGGCAACTTTAAGACTTGTGGACTTCAACTCCCAGAATTCTCCAGCTGGCTGGAGAATTCTGGGAGTTGAAGTCCACAAGTCTTAAAGTTGCCAAGTTTGGGAACCACTGTTCTAGCCCAACTCCCTGCTCAGGCAGGAAGCCCTATAGCATTTCAGACAAATGGTTGTCCAATCTCTTCTTCAAATGGGATTGAGGGACTTTATATGGGAACAAGTATATGACTATGTCCCATTGCTCCGTCAAACTTATCCAGCACAAGTAGGTATCAGCTCTGCGGGCAGCAGAATTCTCTAGCCCAGCATTTCTCAACCTCAGCAACTTTAAGCAGTGTGGACTTCTGGGAGTTGAAGTCCACAAATCTTAAAGCTGCTGACGTTGTGTGTGGAACACTGTTCTGGACTATTTGCTAATACCTAAAGGGGGATAAAATTCATTGCCCTCAGGCTTCCTTTTAAAAATTTTGTCCAGGTTTTTGCACAATGCACACTCCGGATGAGAACGCAAGATAAAATTAATTTGATTATCAATCTACGCAACAGCAATAAATCAAGTTGAGACTCGTCTCCGATGAGTTCTACTTCTGAAAAGACCTAATACGTGTCCCGATCATATTTGGTACCCAAAGCTTTTCTGAAAGGACACACATTACAGCTTCTCCTAAAAATGATTTCAAATGGGAAAATAAAGAGGAAAAAAAGCACACACAATAATAAAAAGGGTCATAAAGCGGCAGAGCAAATCCAATAGCATCGCAGTTATGGCTTTTATTAGAGATGAAATATGTAGATGGATAATTGGCTGACAAGGAAAGCATCTTCACTGAACGTATGGGAGGGCAGGGCAACTGTAGGTCATCAGAGCTATAGCAGAGATGAAATAAGAGGTAAAATCCAAAAAGGAAAATGGGATAACAGCATGGTTTTGTTTTTTTTAATGTGTTGTATCAAAATGGGGAAAAAGCAATCATGTGTTGGATTGTAATATTTGTATGTTTTTCACTTCGATAAAATAGTCTGCATGAGTAAACAATTGAATTTGCCTCCGGCATTACACTACGCAGCAAATGTAAATTTTATATTTAACTAGCATTATTTCATACAAATACGCACGCATAGCTCCAGCTCTGAAATCTAATCTACCCCAAATCCAGCAAGAAAATATATTGACAAATGTATCGGAAGGAAAGCCATCACTCTTTCAAATAAGATTATCGCAAACTCTGAACAAGGAATTTGAAAATAGTCAAGGCGATGGTTTTCCCAGTTGCAATGTATTGCTATGAAAGTTGGACCATAAGGAAGGCTGAGCGCCAAAGAATTGAGGCCTTTGAACTCTGGTGCTGGAGAAGACTCCTGTGAGTCCCTTGGACTGCAAGGTGATCAAATCGTTCAGTCCTAGAGGAGATCAACCCAGGCTGCTCTTTAGGAGGCCAGATCCTGAAGAGGAAATTCAAATACTTTGGCCACCTAATGAGAAGGAAGGACTCGCTAGAGAAGAGCCTAATGCTGGGAACGATGGAGGGCAAAAGAAGAAGGGGATGTCAGAGAATGAGGTGGCTGGATGGAGTCACTGAAGCAGTCTGTGTCAACTTAAATGGACTCCAGAGGATGGTAGAGGACAGGAAGGCCTGGAGGAATGTTGTCCATGGGGTTGCGATGGGTTGGACATGACTTCGCAACCAACAACAACAATTTAGGAATAGGTATCCTAATTTATTAAGCCATTATTAAAAAGAAGTACAACAGTAGATTGACAAATTTCTGGAAATCCTGAAATCCGGGTTAATAAAAAAATATATCCATCTGGATGATTCTCACTCGCTTCCAAAATATTTATATGCTCAACATGTTTTAATGCTATTTTACCTGAGTCCCCATTTCATTAAAGAGCCTTTTCTGTCACGGCACATGTTCTTTTCAACATCCTTTCCTAAGAACTTGATGGTCCCTGACCCTGTTGGCCTTTCGTCCCAAGACCTAGGAATTTTGGCGTGTGGTTTAACCTGTGCAATGTTTGTGTTGATCTATCATTTTCATCTGGGCTGCAAATCACAAGTGGTTTTCTTTAAAATTGTTTTATGGTTTTAAAAAAAACATATTTTACTCATAAGCTTATGGGGCGTTTGATGGAGGTCCCACATCAAACTCTAGACCATATCGTGACCAGCTGTAAGCTGAGGGCATATACTGGTCCAGTGTCTGATTTTTGATATATATAAACAATGTTGTGCTTCGGTGGTTGGATGGCGTAGGCCTTGGTATTGGAACATAGATCATTTTAACATTTATATTTTACTGGGTTCTACTAATCTAGATGAAATGTTAATATATATTGCTAAATCCATGTATGATATGCCATACGCTAAATAAATAAATAAATATGAGGAGTGGGGGAATGCAGAACCTGGTTTGAAAAATACTAACTGTAAATTAATTTGTCTGTCAAGAGTTCTACGTTCAGTTTGCATAATGAAGTACAACTCATGTAGAAAATCCCTTAAACTATGCACAAGCAGATTTGCTCACTTGACTGTGGAACTGTGCATAGAAATGAAGGCCACCTATTGAGTCTTCTTTCCCAGTCAAAACCCAACCGAAGGAAGAAAACAAAGCAATTAGCTTTTTTTTAAAAAAAATAAATAAATCTGGGAACAAAACAAAGACAATTGCATTTCTAGCACGTTTAGAATAAAAGCATTTGGTCTGTAGTGGAGCTCCACGTTGATCCCGATTTCAAAATATGTTATTGCGGTTTCGAATTGCAGTTTCAAACCATATGCAAAAAGAACTTAAAATGTTGTTTGTTTGTTTGTTGTTTATTAGTTTTGTATGCCGCCCACTCCCGAAGGACTCCGGGCGGCTCACAATAAACAGGGAAAGGGAAATAAATAAGACAATACAAAGAATTTAAAAATGCACAACATTCACAATTGAGGCGGGGCTGGATATTTCAACAGCCCCCAGCCTGTCGGAACAGCCAGGACTTGGTGGCTTTACGGAAGGCCGGGAGGGTAGTAAGGGTCCGGATCTCCACGGGGAGCTCGTTCCAGAGGGCCGGAGCAGCAACAGAAAAGGCCCTCCCCCGGGGGGTTGCCAGCCGACATTGGCTGGCCGATGGAACCTGGAGAAGGCCAAGCCTGTGAGATCGAATCGGTCTTTGGGAGGTAATCGGCAGGAGGCGGTCTCTCAGGTACCCAGGTCCGATGCCATGCAGGGCTTTATAAGTAATGACTAGCACCTTGAAGCGTGTCCGGAGACCAATGGGAAGCCAGTGCAGCTTGCGGAGGATAGGTGTAACATGGGTGTACCTGGGTGCACCCACAATCGTTCACACGGCTGCATTCTGGACTAGCTGAAGTCTTCGAACACTCTTCAAGGGCAGCCCCATGTAGAATGGCAATATCCAACGAATCAATTTTAAGTATGAGCTTGTAATGGATTCCCACGTTGTTGAGGACAAGATTCTTGGAAGTACTTGGTCTAAGGCTATATGGGGATGACCTTGAGACCAGTAGTCAGAAGCAGGGGTGGGGAGATAGCAGTCAGCTGAAGTGGCCTGCAGTACTGCACCCTAACCACTGCGCCACCTCGGCTCAATCCGGGCTGAACCGGCAGCAACCCAGCTGTGGCCAGAAGCCACTACGAAAGCATCCAGGGCAGAACAAAGCTTAAGCTTTGGGGAAATAGATAGGAAAGGACCAAGGCTGACTCCTCCCTGGCTTCTTGAGATGTAGGGTAGGGAGGAAATTTAAAACACAAGGCAGACCTACAAAATCCTATGAATAGAGTCTATCACAATATAGTTTTAGTCTTCTTGTGGAGTCAGTATAAATTTCTAGACAAGGCTTGAATGGCTCAGGTTGACCAGAACTTCCTCTTATGGCAAAATGGAAGTTGAATCAACTAGATTCTTCCTTCTTTAAAGTTGGGCCATTATGTCCACTGCCATAGCTAATTGTTTATGTAGGAATGATGCAGTGGTGGGTTTCAAAAAAAAAATTGAACCTACTCTGTGGGTGTGGCCTCCTTTGTGGGAGTGGCTTGCCGGCCATGTGACCTGGTGGGAGTGGCTTGCCGGCCATGTGTTTTCTTTCTCTCGCTCTCTCTCTCCTTCCTTTTGTCTCTCTGTCCCTTTTTTCCTTTTTTCTTTCATCTCTCTCTCACTCTTTTTCTTTCTTTTTTCTTTTTTTATTTCTTTCTTTCTTCCTTTCTTTCTCTTTCTCTCTCTCTCTGTGTCAGTCTGTCTGTCTGTCTATCTGTGAGTGTGTGTGGGCAGAAGGCCTTCTCTCTCTTTCTCTTTCTTTCTCTCTTTCTCTCTCTCTCTCTCTCTCATTCTCTCTCTCTCTTCCTTTCTTTTGTCTCTCTGTCCCTTTTTCCTTTTTTTCTTTCATCTCTCTCTCTCTCTCTTTCCTTTCTTTTGTCTCTCTGTCCCTTTTTCCTTTTTTTCTTTCATCTCTCTCTCACACACACTTTTTCTTTCTTTTTTCTTTTTTTCTTTCTTCCTTTCTTTCTCTTTCTCTCTCTCTCTCTGTGTGTGCATGTTTGTGTGAGTGGTGGGTTTCAAAAAATCTTTGGAGCCTCTTCTGTAGGTGTGGCCTGCTTTCCGGGTCCACTGGTGGAACCTCTTCTAACCGGTTTGGTAGATTTGACGAACCGGTTCTACCGAATAGGTGCGAACTGGTAGGAACCCACCTCTGGAATGATGGAAAAATGTGGGTTAGACAGCATCACCACCAGATGGATTTGTAATTGGCTGACCAACCTCACTCAACATGTAGTCCTTCATGGAAATGCCTGTACAGGGAGGGAAGTGAATGGTGGGGTATCCCAAGGCTCTGTCTTAGGCCCATTACGCTTCAAAATCTTCACCAATGGGGAGGGGGGCTAGAAGGGGAACTCATCAAATTTACAGACAACACCAAGCTGGCAGGAATAGCCAACACTCCAGAAGATAGGATTAAGATACAGAAGGATATTGACAGACCTGAACACTAGGCTCTATCTAATGAAATGAAATTCAATGTACAGAAAAGTAAGATTTTACATTTAGGCATGAAAAACCAAATGCACAATTATAGAATAGATGGGACCTGGCTCAACAGTAGTAACTGTGAGTGGGTGCCGGACTAGAAGACCTCTGAGGTCCCTTTCAACTCTGTCATGTTATTCTATTATTTTTATTTACAAGTATTCAAAATACTTATAGGCTACTTTAGGGAAAGTATTATTATTCTCAAAGATATGATACAAATAAAGATAAAAGAGAGAGGAGGGGAGAGGATGAAAAAAAAGAGAGAGAGAGAGGAGCCGAGGTGGCGCAGTGGTTAAAGGCAGCACTGCAGGCTACTTCAGCTGACTGCAGTTCTGCAGTTTGGCTGTTCAAATCTCACCGGCTCAAGGTTGACTCAGCCTTCCATCCTTCCGAGGTGGGTGAAATGAGGACCCGGATTGTTGTTGGGGGCGATATGCTGACTCTGTAAACCGCTTAGAGAGGGCTGAAAGCCCTATGAAGCGGTATATAAGTCTAACTGCTATTGCTATTGCTACGAGAAGAGATATTTGGGTTACAGAGGATGCTACCCATGCTAATCTTGACTGATTTTAATATTATCCACCATTTATAATTGTCCAAAAGACAAATGCATTTGAAACCAACTGGAAAAATAAGAAAAAGAAAAACACTCTTAGAAAAAAATCAATCAAAGCATTACTAGAAAACTATTCAATTTCAAATTCCCTTCCATTGTACTCCAAGTAAAACTTCCAATAGACATATTTAGAAGCATTGGAGTTATTTCCGACTATAGTAAGTTATCTTGCCTTTAAAAACAGTGTCTACATTTTCCTCGTGTGATCTATGAGAGCCAGGGGAACCATTCTCACTTAAATTTGGCATGCCTCTCTTTCGAACGTGTGCTGTTACTCTTGCTCTTGCTGCAAATTCCTCGAGTTTTGTTTCTGGTCTGATATCATTGGAAAATGTCTTTTTTTTCCCAAAACTGAGTCAATTTGTCTCCATCAAAGTTTAGGGTCAAATGTAGAATATACTGCTGCCTCCTTACAGCCAGCTCTGTAGCCTCTGGTTCAAATAACATATCTAGTACTTGAACCAATGAGAGTGACAACTCATCTACTCGTAAGAATAATGAAGATTCATCTAAATATGTCTATTGGAGGAGCCGAGGTGGCGCAGTGGTTAGGGTGCAGTACTGCAGGCCACTTCAGTTGACTGTTATCTGCAGTTCAGCGGTTCAAATCTCACCGGCTCAAGGTTGACTCAGCCTTCCATCCTTCCGAGGTGGGTGAAATGAGGACCAGGATTGTTGTTGGGGGCAATATGCTGACTCTGTAAACCGCTTAGAGAGGGCTGAAAGCCCTATGAAGCGGTATATAAGTCTAACTGCTATTGCTATTGCTATTGCTATTGCTATAGATAGATAGATAGATAGATAGATAGATAGATAGATAGATAGATAGATAGATGATAGATAGATAGATAGATAGATACATAGATAGATAGATAGATAGATAGATAGATAGATAGATAGATAGATAGATAGATAGATAAGAGCCGAGGTGGTGCAGTGGTTAGGGTGCAGTACTGCAGGCCACTTCAGCTGTTATCTGCAGTTCAGTGGTTCTAATCTCACCGGCTCAGGGTTGACTCAGCCTTCCATCCTTCCCAGGTGGGTGAAATGAGGACCCAGACTGTGCGGGTGATATGCTGACTCTGTAAACCGCTTAGAGGGGGCTGAAAGCCATATGAAGCGGTATATAAGTCTAACTGCTATTGCTATTGCTATTGACTGCAGCTCTGCAGTTCGGCTGTTCAAATCTCACCGGCTCAAGGTTGACTCAGCCTTCCATCCTTCCGAGGTGGGTGAAATGGGGACCCAGACTGTGGGGGTGATATGCTGACTCTGTAAACCGCTTAGAGGGGGCTGAAAGCCATATGAAGCGGTATATAAGTCTAACTGCTATTGCTATTGCTATCTTAGGAACTAAGCTTCTAAAAATATCTTGGCAGAGTTAAAGTAAAAAAAAAATGGACGCAGGGGCTTTAATAAGAAGTTAAAGAAAATAGTTGAAGAGTACCAATTATACTGACATGCTGAATTGATGCCTTTGGTTGTTCTGCCCAGTGCATTGTCTTGAACATGTGATTTCTTGATGTTTCATTAAAAGCAAACCAAAGCATCTAACCATGCTACGTTATATATATTTAGAGGATATGCACATTGGTTGCATAAAAAGTGACTCTGCGTTACGAATTGCCAGCCATCAAACTGAATCCTTCTGCAGAAAGCTTTGATGTGAATTGCGGCAAACGGCCGTTCCTTTTTATTGTGGATAAATACCAAGATGATTTTAACTCTTGATTTCTAAAGCAGGCCAGGTGCAGAGAAACATAAATCCCCAGACTTGGAAAGCGTAATTGCTGTTCTGCCCAGGGAAATAAAAATAAGGGGAGCACTTTAAGGGAGGAAAATGTACATCTGTTTAAATGACTCAGTGTTTAATTGAAGTAATGACTATGTGAGCAACACTGATCACATTGGAAATCAATATTATAAACTTGGAATCTTTATGTTTACTTTATGGCTAATCCAGTCATTACGGCAGACATCTAAACCAAACACTGCAGCTGTACCATGTTTAATTCATCAATATGTTCGCTCAAGACTGACTGCTTCTCTGTTAGCACTACATAATTTTAGCATCTGCCAAACTCCAGTCTGCAGCATTCCAGGTTTGTAAAGAACTATTGAAGATCCTTTTTTTAGATTGGCAAGTAAAGCCACTTCTGGTTTTTTTGATGATAAAACAGAGTATGAAAACAAACAAATCAACACAAACATTCTCAGTTGCTAGCAAAAGATTTGACAAATTAGGATGCTTTTATTGGCAATTTTGACCCGCTTTCTGTAACTTGTTGCTATCCAGATGTGTTGAGCTTCAACCATGTATTTATCTTCAGATAGAAAGCATTCATCCAGCGGTCAGATTCAAATAATTTAACAACCGGTTCTCTGCCCTAATGATTTCTTCCAACAACCAGTTCACCAAACTGCTCAGAAAGTTAACAACCGGTTCTCCCAAAGTGGTGTGAGCTGGCTGAATCCCACCACTGTATTCATCTTGAACACATTTGGAGGCCAGCAGGTTGCAGAAAGCTGGTCATAGCCTATATACATGGGCTAGGACCACTCCCAATGGCCAACCTCCCATGGCCAACTCATCCCATGGCCAACTCACCATGGTCAACTCATCATGGCCAACTCACCACAGTCAACTTATCATGGCCAACTCACCACGGTCAACTCATCATGGCCAACTCACCACAGTCAACTCATCATGGCCAACTCACCACGGTCAACTCATCATGGCCAACTCACCACAGTCAACTCATCATGGCCAACTCACCACGGTCAACTCATCATGGCCAACTCACCACGGTCAACTCATCATGGCCAACTCACCATGGTCAACTCATCATGGCCAACTCACCACGGTCAACTCATCATGGCCAACTCACCACGGTCAACTCATCATGGCCAACTCACCACGGTCAACTCATCATGGCCAACTCACCACGGTCAACTTTCCATGGCCAACACACCAGAGAAAAACTTACCATGGCAAATTTGCAGTAGGACAACTCTCTTCAGAACAAGAGTTTCACTAATATTAAAGAATTGTGAAATAGAATCATTAAAGAAAGGATACAAAAGCAGGGACAAAATGAAATGTGAATGACAAAAATTAAAATATTTTTATTTATTTTAAATAATTGAATTACTGAATTGTCCTGTGGTAAGTTGTCCCATGGCCATGGTGAGTTGTTCCATTCCGTACATACACAGTCCAAAACCCCAGAGGGATGCTTCATACAGGACGGGCTTCCCTAATTATATTTGATTGATTGTTCAATTTTTATGGCTGCCCATCTCTTATATGCAGTTCTGAGCAGAGAAGACTATTAAAACATCAGTACAACAAGAAGCAAAGTGAAAATAAGTCCTCGATAAGAATAAAACAGAAACATTGACGACGACGGTGAGATTTGAACCGCCGAACTGCAGATAGCAGTCAGCTGAAGTGGCCTGCAGTACTGCACCCTAACCACTGCGCCACCTCAAAAGAGTTGCTAAGCTTCTATCCATAGTAATTACATTAAAAAAAAACATCATGAAAGCATTGATGATGACACTGTGAAATGCCCTTTTTTCTTCTAGCATTTGTAAGTTATTCGATTTCTCTCACATCATATTTGATATTGTTTTATTCTCCCTTATTCTATTCTTATTCTCTTTTTTCTCTGGTTTTTAATATTCTATCTTGGGGAGTTTATATGGCCATTACATTATTTTATTGCATTTGGTCATTACTTTTCTTCTTATTATTGTTATTTGGTTATCTTGCTGGTCAATGGCTATAGCTAAATACATTTGATTTAATCGGCCTTGATTGGTAATTGCTAGCGATAGGCTAATTGTGCAAGTCATTTGAGGATTATCTTATGCTGTATTTATGGGAATACAGCATTGTGATCATAAAAAAATAATAACTGCTCTTTATTCTGCTCTAGTCTGGCCATATCTGGAGAGTTGTGTTTACTTCTTTCAAGAAAGGAGATAAATTGGAGCATGTTCACAGCAGGACATTCAGAATGGTGAAGGAAATGAAATAATTCTATCAGAAATGATTAAGTTATATTGGGGTCTCAGTTGAACCCAGCTAATAAAAAAAATGAAGCCTTCATTTTATTTTATTTTTTAAGGAGAGTAAATTTCACTCTTATCATGTAACAACATTTTGGGAATTGGAAAGAAGAGAAAAGAGAATGGGGAAATGTTTAAAATTTTTATTCGTTTTTCATTGCTTTCCGCATTTGACATTCTTATTTAATTCTGCTTAGTATGCTGCTAAATTCCGTATCTCTTTTTTACCCTTACTTCCCAGATAAAATCTAAAATTAAGGAATGAACTCCTATGTATACTTTAATAACCAACCTTTGGAAAGGTGTTTCAATTCTGAGAAAGGAGACTATAATCATTACATGCGTAGAGCCGAGGTGGCACAGTGGTTAGGGTGCAGCACTGCAGGCCACTTCAGCTGACTGCTATCTGCAGTTCGGCGGTTCAAATCTCACCGGCTCAAGGTTGACTCCGCCTTCCATCCTTCCGAGGTGGGTGAAATGAGGACCCAGACTGTGGGGGCGATATGCTGACTCTGTAAACCGCTTAGAGAGGGCTGAAAGCCCCATGAAGCGGTATATAAGTCTAACTGCTATTGCTATTGCTAAGATTCTGTTAATGTAGCCTTACAATAAAATAGAATTAATTCATGTTTCCAGTCTGTTTGGAGGTTCACAGAGCTGGTCAGAATACTAGCTAGCCACCCCTGAAAGGATCATACAATTATACTTGGGTATTCCTCAGCTTCTCAGGTGGCCTATTTTCAGATCAGTATAGCTTCAGAAGAAAATGTTCCCACGAGTTTCCAAAACATTCCATAGTCTTTGGACTATTACCAGAGGAATACATTTCTTTCCTTTGGATGAAGTATGCATAAAATTATTTTCGTTTCAGCTAGGCTTTGTTTTCAAGGCTAACTGAATCTTATTTATTTTATTCCTTTGGGGGATTAAGAAACAAGGAAGACGAGAAATTAAGTCTTTCTTTTTTTTTATACTCTGAGATCTTAGCTTCTATTCAAAACTTATTAATCTGAGCACTTGAGAGACAAGTTTTCCTTTCTCTCAGTCATTTAGCTAAATCAAATTAAAAGCATTCTATAGGTTGACGAAGTAAATTTTAACGATGATTTCAAACACCCACATTTTACGTTCCGGAGAATATAATTGGAATTTAAAATTAAATTGCTACTTTGACTTTAACTGGAAATTCTCTTCCATTAATATTCTTTCTGAAATGTTCCTCTAAGTGATGTTTTATTTCATATGTGCAATTTTCTCTGTAATACGAAATTGTTTGAATGACTATGCGAGTTCATTTAATTACTTAACACTCACTACCGTCCTTCAAGGTTAAGTCTCGTGGCCCTTGTAACAATAGGAAGCAAGTGAGAGTCGCATAGTAATAAGAGAAATAAAATAAAGGAAAAGAGGCTAGGGGCTGGAAAAAGGAAGGGATTAGGCTCAAATCCAAATCCATTAATTGTTTGTGTATAAATATGCAAGAAACCTGAATTTAAACAGAACGCTAGAATATTACCTGGTGGTAGAAGCTACATAGTTAACAATTTGTGTTTCTCACTGTGGGCATCATTTGCCAACAGGAAATCATATAAATATTGAATAAGTAGGCAGAAACCTTCTCTTCTACTAATCTTTAGAAAGGAAGGAAAAAATAGCCTCACTTCTACATTTTAAACTTTATTTAATTTATTTTTTCCCCTCTTTCTGTACAAAGCTACTCATGTGAAATATTTCAAGGTAATTGCAATTATTTGACCTTCAATTTATTTGACAATCAGAGGTCTAATTTCTGCTTAACAGATCGGGGGATGAAAAAGGCAGTGAACAGGGGAATGATTGATGAATTCAGTAATGACGGTAGAAAGGAAAAGACATTACCTTGGTTTTATCGTATAAGGCATGATTATCCAACATCATTTTCTTCTCATGGCTGGCATATCTCCGCAGATCACGTTCAAATTGCTGCATGCATATAAAATACTCAGTGTTATTACAGCAAAGCCAAATTATCTATCTATCTATCTCTCATCAATCTATCTTATCTATCTATCTATCTATCTATCTATCTATCTCTATCTATCTATCTATCTATCTATCTATATCTATCTATCTATCTATCTATCTATCTTTCTACATATCTTTCTCTCCATCTCTGTATCTCTCTTGATCTATCTATATCTATCATCTATATATATCCGTCTATCTGTCTGTCTGTCTATCTCCATCTTTGCATCTCTCTCTTTGTCTCTCTCTAGAACAATCCAGAGGAGGGCCTTCTCTGTGGCTGCTCCGACCCTCTGGAACGAACTTCCCGTGGAGATTCGAACCCTCACCACCCTCCAGGCCTTCCACAAAGCCCTTAAAACCTGGCTATTCCGGCAGGCCTGGGACTAAAGAGCTTCTGCCCCCCCTTCTCGAATGGTATGGTTGTTGTGTGTTTTTAAATTGTGTATTGTTTGTTTGTCTTTGTTATTCCTTGTTTGTATCTCCTTTCCCTTGACTGAGTTGTGAGCCGCCCTGAGTCCCCTTTGGGGAAAAGGGCGGCATATAAATGAAATAAATCCTAAATCCTAAATCTATAATCTATCATCTATCATCCATCATCTATATCCATCCATCCATCTATCTATCCATCCATCCATTCATTCATCTCTGTCTGTCTATCTATCTATCTGTCTATCTATCTATCGTCTAAATCCATCCCTCCATCCCTGTCTGTGTCTGTCTGTCTCTCTGTCTCTCTGTCTGTCTATCTATCTATCTATCTATCTATCTATCTATCTATCTATCTATCTATCTATCTATCTATCTATGTCTATCGTCTATCGTCTATCGTCTATCGTCTATCGTCTATCGTCTATCGTCTATCGTCTATCGTCTATCGTCTATCGTCTATCGTCTATCGTTTATCTATCTGTCTATCTATCTATCTATCTATCTATCTATCTATCTATCTATCTATCTATCTATCTATGTCTATCGTCTATCGTCTATCGTCTATCGTCTATCGTCTATCGTCTATCGTCTATCGTCTATCGTCTATCGTCTATCTATCTATCTATCTATCTATTTTAATCTATTGTAGCACTCTTTGTTATAAACTTTAATGAATGTACTGTCAATATAAATTTAGGATAAATTTAAGATAAATTGATATCGTCCCGCAATGACTTTTAAAATCCTAAAGTAAAGACGTTCCTCGGAGCTAATATTATAGACTAGTCATGAGGAAGCCTGCCAGGTCCTCATTACTGCACACATAACCATAAGTAATGTGATATTGTGATATTACATTACAAGTTTTGTAATGGATGTTCACCCAGAGCGACTCTGCTGCATGTACAATACTATATCACATTAGCTAATACTGTCTCCTTAAAAATTATAACTTTGTAAGAAGAGATGGTTGAAGTTTAATTGAAACACACAGTGGATTCCATTTGCTTCTGACTCACAGAAGATGCCTGAGTAAAACAAAAATCTTTAGGTGTTTGCACTTTTTCAGGAAACATTACAGTTTATAATATGTTTGTTGGTAGCTGCCTAGAGATTAGAAGCAACTGTCAAAAGAAACACAAAATACATACAATATTAAGGGAATCACTGAAGCCTCCAGCAATATTCAGAAATAAATAGCATTGGGTTAAATACTTACTCTAGAGTTAATATATAAATTACAGTTATAGTCTAGACTTCCTAAATTGTATTCAACAAACTTGGCTGATTCTTTCCTGAAAGCATGCTTCCCATTCTTCTGACCATTTCAGTGTTATCATTTTAGGGAGACAGGAAGACATGAACTAAAGGTTATTTTAAAAAAATATTCTGATTTCCCTATTTATTCCATAAAATCAAATTTCTATAAAATCAGAATGCAATACATTTTTAATTCAAATGTTGTACAGTTGTCTACAAAATATGTGAATTAATATTTGGGTTTTGCTTCGTTTATTTACATTTTTTTTAATCCCTGAAGCCTTCTGCTTATTAAAATTATATTTCCTTCTTTCACATTTACTCTAGAGTTTTTACACTTCTATTCCCTGCCTTTAGAAACTAGTTTAAAAAAACAGAAAACAGAAAATGAAAATGTCAGAATATTCATGAACTGGCAGAGACATAGCAATGTATAGGCATGGCAACTGGGTCAGCCAATAGGAACTCTATGAGAGCCATGCCAAATAGCTAGCAACCTGGGCATGGCTTAACTATGCAGCTCTGAGTCTGTGCAAGAGACCTAATTTAATCTGAATCAAACTTAAACAGTTCTCTGCTGATCTCTCCTCTGCCTGTGTTTATCTGTAATTACTACCAGGTTGGCGAATCCACTGTTGATATTGTATATTTATTATTCATGTTATGTATATAAAGAAGTTAATGAATCCTGATGAAACAGTTATCTTTGTGTGCTTTCTGAATGTGATTTCTCCAACAAACTCTAACAGAAAAGACAAGTGCATTTTCAAGCACATTTTCTCTTAAACATAACTGTTATTTTAAAGAAGTGTAGCACTAATTCCCATAACCAAGGAGAAAGATTTTGAAATACTCAAGTAAAGTCTCCTAAACAAGAGGAACAGATTGATGCATGACCTAATGAGTCTTCATATGCTCAAGAAATTCAAATTCTAAAAAAAGAAAGTAAGTTGTCATCATAGGTAACTAGTGTCAAACTTGAATTTTCCTGTGTGCAAAATTGTTGTTTTTCCTCCAGTGAATTTTGTATTTATAGCTTCTCTGAAATACTGAATCTGGATTGGGAAGACCAGGTAAGACTTACAGAGAGGAGAAATAATATTTTATCATTTCTTGATAAAGATGGCGCAGTGGTTAGGGTGCAGTACTGCAGGCCACTTCAGCTGACTGTTATCTGCAGTTCAGCGGTTCTAATCTCACCGGCTCAAGGTTGACTCAGCCTTCCATCCTTCCAAGGTGGGTAAAATGAGGACCCGGATTGTTGTTGGGGGCAATATGCTGACTCTGTAAACCGCTTAGAGAGGGCTGAAAGCCCTATGAAGCGGTATATAAGTCTAACTGCTATTGCTATTGCTATTGATGGGTCTGAAAGATATATTAGACAGTGCAGAACAGAAGAACTGAAACAGTTGATGAGTTGTTCTCTGTAACTGTTTCAGGATGGATTACAAAAACCATCTTGTTATCCCGTCTCAAGTGTGAAAGGACACGCTATATAGGTGCAATAAAGGGTACTGTTTAGGTTCTAGTATCAGTAGAAAGGGGTGAGCATGGAGCCCTTATAGGAATGTAGAATTTAGATGGATTGGACCAGAACATCGTTAAGTCATGCCATGTTGTTATTAGATGCTGCATTCAGCTGTAAAGAACACAGTATGATTTATATTGCATTCTGGATAATTTCTATGTTACAATTCTGGGAGACTATAACCCATAACCACGATTACAGCATTTCAGGACTCTTTTGCAACCTTGAGGTGGTCGAAGTGGCGCAGTGGTTAGGGTGCAGTACTGCAGGCCACTTCAGCTGACTGCTATCTGCAGTTCAGCGGTTCTAATCTCACCGGCTCAGGGTTGACTCAGCCTTCCATCCTTCCGAGGTGGGTGAAATGAGGACCCAGACTGTGGGGGCGATATGCTGACTCTGTAAACCGCTTAGAGAGGGCTGAAAACCCTATGAAGCGGTATATAAGTCTAACTGCTATTGCTATTGTGGCTGGGACCACAGTAATCACTATAGTTGTTCTCACCAATGAAAGATACTTCATTGCATCAATCAAAAAAATGCTTCCTTTCCTTGTTTAAAGTAGGTATTTTTCTACAACAGTTTATAAAATTCACTTGGTAACCTACACTATTTCAGAAAGTACTTTTCCACCTATTCAGGACATAAAGTACCATTGGACCCTTCAGACAAGAAACAAGAAAAAAATTAATATACACGTGATAAGCCAAAGAAATGAACAATTTTTTTCCCAGATGTATGGCACTGCAATTGTCTTATACAAGCTAGGATAGGAATATAAACAGGAGGAAAGGAAGTTATTTACCCTAGATCCCGTCCATCCTAAGAGAGCAAATGCATAATGTTGAAACGGAGTAACAACCAGATCCACACGAATTGCTTTCCAGTCTTTTGCTCCTTCGTCAGCAAAAAGCTTTGATTGGCTGGCGCTTCCTCTGTTCACGCTTTCCTTGTGGACTTTTAAAATTGCAAAGCACTTCTGGAAATGATCTAAAGCGTCGACGTTTCTGCTTGGCAACTTTGTATTTTCAAACGTTGATTCAATCAGATCATAATATAAGAGCAATTCCTAGAAGGAAACACATTTAGCATTATTTATGCTGAGAGCCAATGTGAGGTGATTGTTGCTGTTTGCATTAAGTTGTCCTCAGCATGAAGATAGCAATAGCAATAGCAGTTAGACTTATATACCGCTTCATAGGGCTTTCAGCCCTCTCTAAGCGGTTGACAGAGTCAGCATATTGCCCCCAACAATCCGGGTCCTCATTTTACCCGCCTCAGAAGGATGGAAGGATGAGTCAACCTTGAGCTGGTGAGATTAGAACCGCCGAACTGCAGAACTGCAGTCAGCTGAAGTAGCCTGCAGTGCTGCATTTAACCACTGCGCCACCCCGGCTCTAAGATACATTACGTGACTTTGGATCAATCTTAGCCCTTGCCTCCTAAGACTGAAATTGTGTGGAAATATTGGAGGAGGAGATGATATTCCACTTTGCCATAAGCCCCATTTTCCGCCGTTGCGGGCAGCGGGGATCGGAATGGATGGAAAATGGGACATGTGGAGGCTGAAAATGGGGCATGCACAGGACAAAAATGGGATGTGGGGGGCGAAAATAGGATGCGCAGAGGCGGCAATAGGCAATGGCAATCCCTGCAGCCTGAACAGCTGATCGTTGGGAGGCCGATCCAACCAACAATCAGCTGCTTGTGCTAATCAGGCTGAAACTGAACAGGCTGTTTGCTGCAAGGAGGCAAATTGCTGGGAGGCAGAGGCCAAAGGGTGGGGGCCAGTGGTGGGTGGGGCTACACTCAGCGTATAAGACGCACCCAAATTTTCACCCTCTTTTGGGGGAGAAGTGCATCTTATACTCCGAAAAAAGACGGTATTCAACCCGTACGTCTCAAAGCACATACATATGCCACAGCAACAATGTGGGTTGCAAAAATCTTTTGGTTTTTTTATATATATACATTTTTATTTTTATTACACAGACAACACATACACACACACACAAAAAAAGCATCATCACATAGAGCATGTTGTTTGGTTACAGGTGTTTTAACATCCATATTCTCGAATAACATTTACCATCTCAGATTTTTCATCTAGTATAACTAAATACCTCACTTTCATTGTACAGTATATGTTCAATTACGATTAGCATTATTTTTTCCCCAATAATTCATAGTTCCCTTACATTCTTGGTTATCTATTTGATAACAATATACCTTTATATAATCCCCATGTGAAAGAAAAGATTTTTTTGACCAACCATCACTATTTTCCATTATACATAATTCCACCAATCAACTATCAGGTATGCTTATATTCATTGTTATCCTTGTACCTCATACTTTCAAACATAAATCTTATTCCTTCATTTTTCAACAAAATATTCTAAATAGTCGCTGCATATATATATATATATATATATATATATATATATATATATATATATATATATATATATATATATATGTTTTCTGAGGTTTTCGCGGGTGTTAGTATGTAGGTCTCTAGTTGTTCGGGTTTTCTCCCGCGTAGAATTGGAGATGTCTTGGCGACGTTTCGACGAAGTCACATTTATCATCTTCAGGCTGCTGCTGACTACTTCAGGTTTGGTGTTTCCAGGAGTAGTGTGGGATCTTGGCTGTTTTGTTCCTTATAACAAAGGAACAAAATATAAGGAACAAAACAGCCAAGATCCCACACTACTCCTGGAAACACCAAACCTGAAGTAGTCAGCAGCAGCCTGAAGATGACGAATGTGACTTCGTCGAAACGTCGCCAAGACATCTCCAATTCTACACGGGAGAAAACCCGAACAACTAGAGACCTACATATATATATATATATATATATATATATATATATATATATATATATATATATATATATATATATATATATACACACACACACCAATTTTTAATTCTTCCCTTATTAAAATTATTTATCAACAATAAGATATCATTGTAATATGTTCTTAAGGTTATACATTATATCACCAATCCTCTATCAAGTATACATAAAATCGTTGTTATCCTTATCCTTTTTTAAGCAAAAAATTCTAGAGTATTCAATTCATAGACTAATCAGTTTTTCATTATATCGTTATTATCTATTTCAAAAAAATCTTTTGCAGAGAGTCTTAAGACTAATTCATTTTTATTTGGGAGGCTTGGATGCAACAGAATTTCAAAAATATGTATTGCAAAAAAAATCTTACTAAGAAAACGTTCTTCTAACATTGTCAGCATTCCCTAAATAAATATGAAGTTAGAGACAAAAGTATTACATTGATCTCCATGGGGTTCTTTCTTTCCAATGGAGGCTTTTGACAATCATGTGATTTGTGAACAGCAGTTCTGCACTATCATTGTAAGGATTGGAGCTTTAACAACTTGAGAGTTTATAACTATGCTAAAATAGTTTTTCAGAAATTATTCACATATCGCCTTTCATGTTTTGATGGGTAGAAGATTTCCACTTGAGCAAATATGAAAATGTCTTCATGATGCGGGATGTGATCCTAACTGATCCCATTCCAGATCAAACATTACAATCACAAAAGAGAACACCTTTTGATGTAGCAGTCAAGAAAATACAGTATTTTTTTTCTACATCATCTTGTAGAGCTTATATACAAGACGAAAAATGAAGTCCATAGTTTACCATCAAAGTTACCCAGCACATTATAGGATTATAAGCAGGACATCCTGGAGTTTTAAGCCCTTAATACGGTGGCAAAGATTATTTACGCAAAAATGTGGAAAGTAAAGTTACTATATATTAATAGCTAAGATTCATGTTACTCCCACATATCACAATTCAAAAAGCAGCTGTATATTTTTCTAATACCTGAGCCAAAGCTTCTATCCATGTTTTTCATATTTAAAATTTAGAAGAAACAATATAGGTTGCCACTATTCTGTTACAGAAGGCCTACAAAGTTTGCATTCTACAAATACTTACAGCTTTCCGTATAAACGTAGTCATACTTAGACAGGGGACATTAATTAAAAATTAATGCTTGTCTTCTGTTGCATTGGAACTTCCTGAGTGTGTGTCAATACGCTGCACAAACTGTTTAGTTGCTAGATTGCAGGCAATCTGGCTTGAAAGGAGAGTCTAGGTTACAGATTCTAGCATGAATGGAATAGCAGGAACATATTTGGGGCAAAATTTGGGCTTCCTTTTTTTCTTAAGCCTAATTCTTTTATGGCAAATGACAGTAATTGTTTTTACCAACAATTTTGCGCTCTACATGGGGTTACCCTTGAAAAGCGTTCGGAGACTGCAGCTAGTCCAGAATGCAGCCGCGTGAGCGATATTGGGTATACCGAGATACACTCACGTCACACCTATCCTCCGCGAGCTGCACTGGCTACCTATTGGTCTCCGGATGCAATTCAAGGTGTTGGTCATTACCTTTAAAGCCCTACATGGCTTAGGGCCAGCGTATCTGCGAGACCGCCTACTGTCACATACCTCCCTGCGGCCGGTGAGATCCCACAGGGTGGGCCTCCTTTAGATGCCGTCAGCCAGACAATGTCAGCTGATGGGCCCCCAGAGGAGGGCCTTCTCTGTGGCTGCTCCGACCCTTTGGAATGAGCTACCCCCAGAGATCCGGACCTTCCCCACTCTCATGGCCTTCAGGAAAGCTGTTAAAACCTGGCTGTTCCGGCAGGCCTGGGGCTGTTGACCTCATTGTTGAGGTCCAACCCCGATTAGAACAACTGCATGTGTTGTGATTTTAAATCTTGTCTTTTTTATTATTTCTTTCTTCCTCTTCTTTTTGTAAGCCGCCCGGAGTCCCTCGGGATTGGGCGACCTATAAATGTTATTAATAAATAAATAAATAATAAATACCAAAAGCAGAGACTGCTGAATGTGGCATGAGCATGTTTATAAACTAGTAACTTTGTCTAAAAACTTCATTAAAACGTGTTATGCGACAGAGTTGATTAACCCAATCCATGATGGGTGATAAGCCCATATTGTGGATCGGCTGTGATAACCAACTAGGAATATAGGAGAAGATACGAATTAACAAAGGAAAGGAGATCAGCTTGTTTATTTGTTTGTAGGAGAAAGGGAGAAATCTGAATAAAGGCAGCCTTATTTCTGGGATGCATTTAAATGATAAAAAATATGGATGTGGATGTGAAGTTTTGATTATAAATGAAAGAACCAAAGGATATGTCACAAAGTATGAGTCGGTACAACATGTGTAGGTAGTCCTTAACTCAGTGTTTTTCAACCTTTTTTGTGCAAAGGCACACTTTTTTCATGAAAAAAATCACGAGGCACACCACCATTAGAAAATGTTAAAAAAATTTAACTCTGTGCCTATATTGACTATATATAGAGTAATTTTCCCACGGCACACCTTACACTATGTCATGGCACACTAGTGTGCCACGGCACAGTGGTTGAAAAACACTGCCTTAACTTACAATGTGTCCAAAATCTCTGTTCCTAAGTGACACCATTGTTAAGTGAGTTATCCCCCATTTAATGTCCTTCCTTGCCAAAGTTATGAATCACTGCAGTTTTTAAGTTAGTAGCACGGTTATTAAATGACTCTGGCTTTTCTCATTCACCTTGTTTTTCAGAAGGTTAGAAAGGATGATCACATGAAGAAGAGCCGAGGTGGCGCAGTGGTTAGAGTGCAGTACTGCAGCCACTTCAGCTGACTGTTATCTGCAGTTCAGCAGTTCAAATCTCACCGGCTCAGGGTTGACTCAGCCTTCCATCCTTCCGAGGTGGGTGAAATGAGGACCTGGATTGTTGTTGGGGGGCGATATGCTGACTCTGTAAACCGCTTAGAGAGGGCTGAAAGCCCTATGAAGCGGTATATAAGTCTAACTGCTATTGCTATTGCTACATGAGCCTGGCACACTGCAACCGTCATAAAGTGGAGTGGTTGTAAGGGTGAAAGATGGTTTTTCAGTGCCATTTTAACTGCGGACAGTCACTAAATGAACTCTTGTAAATTGAGGACTGCCTGTATTAAGAAAGAGGGAATTCCTAGGCTGACATCAGTTAGATGTTTTACTCTAATGAATAATGAAAAACAGGGGGGGGGGGTGAGTTTTGCAGAAAACGGTGCAACGTTCTGAGTGAATGAGATCTAGGGAAAAGATTATTTTGCAGGCTGACAGAAACGCATGAGTTGGAGCTAGATGAAAAAGAAAAGAAGAATTTTGCAGAGACCCAAGAATGAATGAGAATGGTGATTTTTTAAAAAAATGACTGCTTGTTTTACGCCATAGTTTAAGCATCAATCTATTCATACATATACCACCACAACAACAACGACGAAAAACCTTCAACCACCCTGAATTGAACACAGGGCATGATGGATTTAAGAGTTTAGGATAAAGGGCTGAGAGAATTAGTGAAGGATTGCAAAGGTGATGAGATATTCTGAATCTGGGACAGATCATTTTTGGTAGAGTCAAGAATGAGACTTGGGGGGAAAAATATACATGGAAAAACATGAAAGAAATTAACAAAAACAGAGTGAATGCTGAACAATTGGAAAAAATAGAGGAAAAATGCAGATATTGTAGATGGTAGGTTAAAGTTCCAATAGAATAAAGGGAAGATGTGTACTCTATTATACCCAGAATAGAGTGGAAAATAAGAAGTGTGTGGAATTACCCTGATGTGAAATATGAAAAAGAATGCTTGGAAGACTGATAGTGGGAGGGGGATGAAAGATGGGTGTAAATGAGGATGGGGGGAAAAAAAATCACGTAAAAGAAGGATTTCTGGAAAAAAATGAATATCAAAGAACAATATTGCGCTACGTGTATATAAGGAAGAAGATAATTGCAAAGAATGTCGTTAGAGAAGAGCAAGGGACTGTTAAAATTAAAAGAGAGAAAGTGCAGAGCAATGTCAATGAAAAGCGAGAGGGGAAAAAAAAGAAATATTTTGGAAGTGGATGAAGAGAGACAAGCCAGGAGCCTCTAAGCGGAATGAATAAAATAAAAAAAATAAAAATAAAAAGGACAGAATGATTGGGGATGAAATTGAAGCAAGAGGACGCTAGAAGGACTATTTTAGAGATATGTATGAGAATGCTCGGGATGTGTGGAGGAATGAAGCAGAAATGAATGCTATAAATCTTCGTGTCCAAGGGGGGAAAAAAATTATGAAAATAAAGTCATAAAAGTCTCAAGAACGTTGAAAAATGATAGGGCTCCAGGTTTAGAAAGAATAATTGGAGAAATAGTAAAAAAAAAAGAAAATGAATACGTTTTGCTTATGGAGTGGCTGTGCAATTTGTTTAATGTATCTCTGAAGGCTGCATCTGTGCCTGATAATTTTTCCCCCATGGAAAAAGAACCGCAGGGAACGAATCCAGGCAGTTACCAGGAGTCAACTTCGACTCAAAGACACATAAAAACAAGAAATATATAAAACTATTTCCTCTCACTACGATATGCAGCGTGTGTGTGTGTCTGTGTCTGTGTGTGTGTGTGTGTGTGTGTGTATGGTTGTGTGTGTGTGTGTGTGTATACATATTTGGGCATACCAGGGGTTGTGACACAATACATACCTATTTCCCTGGCCTAGCTGATAAAGGAGGAGAGGCTGTGGCTTAAGGGCTAATATAACTGCCTGATATGTAATACAGCCCAGGTTCGAATCCCAGTAAGGGTATGGCTAGCTGATGAGAGCTAAATAGCTTGAAATAGATCTATACTAGTCTCCCTTTATTGATTTATCAGCACAAATGCAACACAAATGTAAAAAAGGCAACAGTAAAAATATTGGCTTTCTGTCGTGATGGTCTCTTGTGATGAGCCGATAGACAGAGAAAGGAAGCAGTAGGCTTCCTCCCATATTTGGGCATACCAGGGGTTGTGACACAATACATGTATGTATGTATATATATACACATACATATATGTATTTATATGTACATATATGTATCTACATATATATGTGTGTGTGTGTGTGTATATATATGTATGTATGTATGTATGTATGTATGTATGTGTGTATGTATATATATATATATATATATATATATATATATATATATATATATATATATATATATCTAGTTGTTCGGGTTTTCTCCCGCGTAGAATTGGAGATGTCTTGGCGACGTTTCGACGAAGTCACATTCGTCATCTTCAGGCTGCTGCTGACTACTTCAGGTTTGGTGTTTCCAGGAGTAGTGTGGGATCTGGGCTTGTTTGTTTTATATATATATATATATATATATATATATATATATATATATATATATATATATATATATATATATATATATATATATATATATATATATATATATATATATATATATATATATGTTGTTGTATTTGTGCTGATAAATAAATAAAGGGAGACTATATAGATCTATTTCAAGCTATTTAGCTCTCATCAGCTAGCTATACCCTTACTAGGATTTGAACCTTGGCTATATTACATACTAGGCAGACATCTTAGCCATTAGGCCACAGGCTCTTATCCATTATCAGCCAGGCCAGGGTGAAAGGTATCTATTAGATTTAATAGATTTATTTATCAGCACAAATACAACAAAATGTAACAAAAAGGCAACAGTAAAAATATTGGGTTTCTGCCTGGATGGTCTCTTATGACGAGCCGAAGGACAGAGAATGGAAGTAGTGACCTTCCTCCCATATTTGGGCATACCGGGGGTTGTAAAAATCCTATATATATACATACATACATACATACATACATACATACATACACACACACACACACACACATATATATACATACATACACACACATATACATACATACATACATGTATGTAGGCGGTGAGCTTATTGATTAGAAAGGTCAGCAATTCAGCGGTTCGAATCCCTAGTGCCATGTAACAGCTTCTGCCAACCTAGCAGTTCAAAAGCATGTAAAAAAATGCAAGTAGAAAAATAAGGACCACCTTTGGTGGGAAGGGAACAGTGTTCCGTGTGCCTTTGGCATTTAGTCACACCAGCCACATGACCACGGAGATGTCTTTGGACAGCGCTGGCTCTTCAGCTTTCAAACAGAGGTGAGCACCACCCCTAGAGTCAGGAACGACTAGCACATATGTGAGAGGGGAACCTTTACTTTTATACATACATTCACAACATATACACACACAGACATATGCATGCCTAAATATACACATACACACACATATAACACACACACACACATTGAATATACAAGTGAGAGGAATTAGTTTGCTAAGTGTGCCTGGGAAGGTCAAGCCAGACTTCTGATTGAAAGGCTACAGAAGGCGACAGCGTGCAAAATTTGGAATTGCAGTCTGCTTTTCTGACAGGCAGAAAATTTGCAAGCCAGATTTTTGCTCTTCAGCAGACCATTGAGAAATAAATGGATGCGAGAATCACGGACTTGTGAAGTTGGAAGAGTCTACTTTTTGAATATAGATCATTTGCATTGTTGGATGAGAGATTCGGTGATTTGCTGCAAATATTAGATAGGTAGGTACCTACTGTGACTAGGAATATGAATTTGAAGGTTGGTGTATCAAAAGTCAAGGCGGTTGTATATTTCTGACAGGGAAAAGATATATTCAGGTGGTGAAAAACAAGAACAGTGGATGGTTTTGTATATTTTACTAAAACGTTTATTAAAATGGAAAGGTGGACGGAAAAATCATTAAAATGGAAAAATGCATGGTAAATGTGATTAAAAAGGAGATTCGGCGGTAGGCGATTGGTTGTACGGTATGAGTGTTTATCGAAATAGATGAAAATGTGTGGGTGGAAAAATGTCATTCTGCTTACTGTTATATAAAAACATCGGGGTGGATAAGTCAAGAGAAACATAAAAGTCAGTTGTATATAATGAGAAATGATACTTATGAAGCGTATGCGATAAAACAAAGCAGAGATAGGGTCCAGAATGATTGGATTCTGAATGTATGTTGATTGATTACAACAATGAGTGATTCAGGACAAAAGAAGTTACTTGAATGAAGATCAAGTCACAAACGCAATATACCGTATGAAGGAAGAATGAATGTGTTAAAGGTGTTGGGAAAAAAACTATAGCTAATTTCCAGTGTAATTTGTAACAAGTGCAGTTCCAGTCAATCACTATGTTCAGATCAGAGCAAGCATACATGAAACTCAATATCACGAGCATAAAATGTTGAAAACATTTTTAAAAATTGGCAAAATTGGGGATATCGAGCAAAAGCAGGCAAGAATTCGCAGTATGTGTATATGTCTGTCTGTTTGTTTATCTCATTAATCAAAAGGCAAAGAACTGTTGAAAGCCAACGTATTTTACTATTTTAATGGATCTATTCCAGTGGTGTAAAACTCACAGCATCACAGCAGCATCACATGACGTTTCATGATTTTTCCCCCTGGACGTGGGCATAGCAATAGCAATAGCAGTTAGACTTATATACTGCTTCCTAGATCTCTCAGCCCTCTCTAAGCGGTTTACAGAGTCAGCATATCGCCCCCACAGTCTGGGTCCTCATTTCACCCACCTCGGAAGGATGGAAGGCTGAGTCAACCCTGAGCCGGTGAGATTTGAACAGCCGAACTGCAGAGCTGCAGTCAATAGCAATAGCAATAGCAGTTAGACTTATATACCACTTCATAGGGCTTTCAGCCCTCTCTAAGTGGTTTACAGAGTCAGCATATTGCCCCCACAGTCTGGGTCCTCATTTCACCCACCTCGGAAGGATGGAAGGCTGAGTCAACCTTTGAGCCGGTGAGATTTGAACAGCCGAACTGCAGATAACAGTCAGCTGAAGTGGCCTGCAGAACTGCACTCTAACCACTGCGCCACCTCGGCATGGCCAGAGTGTGACGCACCCGGCCCGTGGGTCACGAGTATGACAGCACTAATCTATTCTGTTGGTCTGATATGACCATAGGAATTTCAAGTTGATATTTATAATGTCCATTAACACTTAAAGATACTTTATACCTATTTTTTCTGTTTGTTGTAAAATAAAAAATATTTAAGCAACTCTGCCTAAGAATGGTTAGTCATAAAACTGACCGAGCAGGTAATCCTAGATTTAACTGTAAATGGTACCCATACCTTTTTGATATATAAGTATTTGTTCGGCTTCCTAAGAGCAGGAAGCAACTCCTTGTCCCAACAAAAAATCTCTTTTATTAATTTACTGTGAATTCTGCTCATTCACATCCAGCAAAGTCTTTCGAGGGAGGATTTACAGTCACAGACCTTATCTGGCTTGGAGAGCTGACAGGCCGAGATCTGCAAAACTTGGCAAGGAGCCTCGGAGAGTCACGAACCAATTAAGTGAATTAATTGTCTCCTGCAAACTCCACTCCCCTTTCGCTCCTCTTTTATTTCCTCTGGGAGGGGCCATTCATCATTCACCTGTGGTCTTTCTCCCAAATCAAACAGTTCTTTAGCTGTTCCCTTCATCTGGTACCTCTGCACATGCACACACTGGGAACAGGCTCCAGCTGTTCGTCTGCCTCACTGATGTCTGACTCTGAAGGCAGCTGATAACTGGCATACGGCTCTGGCCCCCTCTCTGCCTCCGACACAGAGCCCTCATCCGAGCCTTCCCCAGACTCCAGGACTGGCCCAGGTTCCTCCCCAACCCTCCTCACTGTCTGATTCTGCTGCCAGCTCTGCTGGTGGGCCACATCAGTATTGTTAAACTGATTAGAATTATTTTATAGCGACCAAATTTATTTTATATGCAAGATTAAACCTGCAATGAAGCCATTACAATTCTATTTGATTTGAAGGAGGTATCTTCTTTCAAACGAGAGGTTTGGTAAAATGTAAGTTGAAAGAGAAAATCAACAAGGTCAGATCTCTCCAGAATGCTTCAGATTAATTAAATCCACAATAATACAATTTATGCGCATTTGCGTGAATTTCAAGAGGTCACTAAAAATGGTCAACAAGCTACATTAAAGGAGCTAGCTATTAAAGAGAAGAAAGCTTTATTGAAATAATGGAAAGGAGAAGAATAAATATCACTTGAATGGTATAGTGATATAAAAGGGGATTTTTTTATAAGGGCATATCATTTTCATAAAGGCATATCATTAAGACTATTAAATTCAGCAAAGAACAATATTGTATCAGAAGTAGTAGAGAAATGATTGGATGAAAACAGAAGCAAATAGATATTAAAGAAAGATAAGAACTCTGTGAGGTTGAACAAATTCTTTCCATTTGTCTTCAGGGCAGAAATATCAAAGCCAAAGAGCCAGCGCTGTTCGAAGACGTCTCCGTGGTCATGTGGCCGGCATGACTAAACGCCAAAGGTGCACGGAACACTGTTATCTTCCCACCAAAGGTGGTTCCTATTTTTCTACTTGCATTTTTTACATGCTTTGGAGCTGCTAGCTTGGCGGAAGCTGGACAAATAATGGGAGCTCACTCCATTAAGTGGCGCTAGGGATTCGAACTGCCAAACTGCCAACCTTTCTGATCGACAAGCCCAGTGTCTTAGAGGTGTATAAATCATGCAATCCACACAAAAAAATGGTAAATCAAAACCTAGACTTACTTAGAGCTCGCTCTTTCCACAAATCTTTTAGTTTTGTGACTTGGGTTTATCTAGAGAGTATTCTTTTCCTGCTGGATGATTGTAGGTAATTATAGCCCATTAAGTAAGTTAGCATTAAGTGGGTTCCAACCAGTTCGCACCAGTTCGTCAAATCTACTGAACCAGTTAGAAGAGATTCCACCAGTGGACCTGGAAAGCAGGTCACACCTACAGAAGAGGTTCCAAAAAATTTTGAAACCCACCACACACACACACACACACACAGAGAGAGAGAGAGAGAGAGAGAAAGAGAAAGAAAGGAAGGAAGGAAGGAAGGAAGGAAGGAAGAAAGAAAGAAAGAAAGAAAGAAAGAAAGAAAGAAAGAAAGAAAGAAGGAAGGAAGGAAGGAAAAAGTAAGAGAGATGAAAGAAAAAAGGAAAAAGGGACAGAGAGACAAAAGGAAGGAAGGAAGGAGAGAGAAAGAGAGAGAGAGAGACAGACAGACAGACAGACAGAGAATACATGGCCGACAAGCCACTCCCACCAGGTCACATGGCCGGCAAGCCACTCCCACAAAGGAGGCCACACCCACAGAGTAGGTTCGAAAAAATTTTGAAACTCACCACTGACTCCCATGGAGAGTTTCAGAATTAGCAGCTCATGCTAAGTAGGAAATGTGATGAGGGAGGCCATTTTCGGGAATAAAATCCCTCTTAAGTTATTCTTTATAGCTTTCCCACCATTAGAAGGCTCCGCAGCTTGGAGAAGGCAAGTAGGGAGACCCATAAAGACCAGCAGACTGCAGACAGAGGTATCAATGTTTTCTTTTTTGCACTTAAGCAGCAATGACACAGGTGCTGACTTCAGCAAGTAATAAAAATTCGACTCCAACTTGAAATGCCGTTTTTTAAATAGAAATCAAGGCCCAGGGCTAGATCCATTGGGACAACCTTTCTGATTAATCTGATTTGATGAGGCTCTGGACAAGTCCCTTGTATTGCATTCATACAGCTGAAACGGCGATTCCCAAGCTGCACTCTTGATCTTTTTAGCCAAGCAGTTAGCTGTGGAAATTGTAAGAAGGTCTAATCTGAATGTTGCAGGCTACTGAGGATCAAATAAATAGCACCCTCGGCTGATTTTGCAGGCATCAACTCTTATTTTTGATGGTGGATAAAGCAACATGCAGGGATTTATTAATTTATTTCAGCGTTGATGAAGGAGTCAGATACAAGTGCTCTTTGTAAGACAAAAGGTCTTTTCCTAGACTCTTAAGACTGCTTCTTAACATTACGAGGGAAAGGGAAATCATTTTCCTTATTTATAACAATTATTTTGGTTTAAAGGATTTAAATTTTGTATTTATATCACCTAACGTTCCTTCAGTTTGGTTTCATGCAGTGGTAGGATTCAAAAAGTTTTACTGCCGGTTCTGTGGGCGTGGCTTGGTGGGCATGACATGGCTTGGTGGGCGTGGCTTGGTGGGCGTGGCAAGGGAAGGATACTGCAAAATCCCCATTCCCTGCTGATCAGCTGGGACTCAGGAGGCAGAGAATAGATGAGGGCAGGGCCAGTCAGAGGTGGTATTTCCCAGTTCTCCAAACTACTCAAAATTTCCGCTACCGGTTCTCCAGAACTGGTCAGAACCTGCTGAATAGCCCCTCTGATTTCATGCAAGTATTTTACGTTCCTTCAGTCTGAGGCATTTAAAAATGAACAATGAAAATATGAAGTGTGTCCCCCCCCCCTCTCCGGCACATGCTTATTTTTCCTTCTGTTAAGCCTTTCTAAAGTGAATGCTTTGAAAAGCAGAACACACAGAAATTAGTCAATAGCAATAGCAATAGCAGTTAGACTTATATACCGCTTCATAGGGGTTTCAGCCCTCTCTAAGCGGTTTAAAGAGTCAGCATATCGCCCCCAACAACAATCCGGGTCCTCATTTCACCCACCTCGGAAGGATGGAAGGCTGAGTCAACCTTGAGCCGGTGAGATTTGAACCGCCGAACTGCCGAACTAGCAGTCAGCTAAAGTAGCCTGCAGTGCTGCACTCTAACCACTGCACCACCTCGGCTTCATCGGTCAGTATCGATGAAGTTACCATGCCATTCTCATCCGGCATTCTTGTGTGTTATTCAGTCCACAATGGTAAAAACAAAGTCATATATGGAAGAGAAAAAAATCACCTGCCAGCATCAAGTTAGCTCCATCCTTAATCTAGAAATTATTTGGGCAGACGTTCTACATGAAGGCATGTGAATCATACGGCTGACCTCCTGCAACCCTCTGCTCCATTTTCACTGTCAGAGGCACCAGGGGCCAGGCATTTCCTGTTTCCAGGGCGTTCCCAGATCAAACCACTCTGTGGGCCAGATCCGGCCATCAGACCTCGAGTTTGACACCCTTGGACACTTGAATGTCCCTTTCTTCTTTTGCTATTCAGGGAGTCGATAAGGACTTGCTGTTCCAATAGTAGAGAATATATGCACTGAAGGTCGGGATTGAACTTGGAATTTTTGGGAATTTTAATAAATTTATATGCCGCCCTATCCCGTAGGACTCCGGGCGGCTTACAAAAACAAAATAAAAGATAAAAAGTTAAGAATAGAAAAGAGGAACAAGTTTAAAATAACACACCATACATTCAGTCTAGATGGGACTGGACCTCATTCATGAAGCCGAGGTGGCACAGTGGGTAGAGTGCAGTACTGCAGGCTACTTCATCTGACTGTTATCTGCAGTTCGGCGGTTCAAATTTCACCAGGCTCAAGGTTGACTCAGCCTTCCATCCTTCCGAGGTGGGTAAAATGAGGACCAGGAATGTTGTTGGGGGCGATATGCTGACTCTGTAAACCGCTTAGAGAGGGCTGAAAGCCCTATGAAGCGGTATATAAGTCTAACTGCTATTGCTATTGCTATTGCTATGAAGTCAACAGCCCCAGGCCTGCCGGAACAGCCAGGTTTTAGTGGCTTTTCGGAAGGCCGAGAGAGTGGGAAGGGTCCAGATCTCTACAGGTAGATCGTTCCACAGGGCCGGAGCAGCTACAGAGAAGGCCCTCCCCCGAGGGGTCGTCAGCCGGCATTGTCCGGTCGACGGCACCCGGAGAAGGCCCAACCTGTGAGATCTTATCGGCCGTTGGGAAGTATGTGGCAGTTGCCTTCTGTTGCCTTCTTGATATTATCTGAGTTTGGTTCTTTTGTTGCAAACATTTCATAATCTGGCTAGGTAGAACCACCAATAGCAACCTGACACTTGCTATTCAAACAGGCGGAGCACTTCGCTTGACCTTCTAGCAACGGAAGTTCTTGTCTCTGGGCTGATTGTGATTAATTCTCAATATCCTATATAATGTCAAGTGCCAGGGAAATCAAGGAGATTCAGGCAATGCAAATGAGTATAAAGGTTTATTGCAAGCTTAAGCTCTCTACAAGAACCTGAGCTACTAGCAGTCAAGGGAAATGAGTGGGAATTAAGAAAGCATTCAAAGAGGGTTGGACTTAAATCTCTTGTGGGCGTGCAGTGGCTCATGACTGATGACACATTTAACCCCTCCCTCAGGCTCAGCCTGATCATCTCCTACATATATACTATTTTGCTGATGCAAGAAAATAAAACAAAATGCATACTTAACTGAAGCAACAGGTGAGAAGAATAGTTTAGACTCTGTTCTATCCAGGATTCTGAACAATTCAGTCTATTCTACACTTTAGTGTGCTATCCTGCACTATCCAAATTGGATTTACTTCCATTTTTTAGGTCTGAATTCTGCTTATTTTGAAGCCAAGCTGCAGAGCTAATCTAGAACTGCCTTCTAGCTGAGCTTAACGAGCACAAATGTATTTATCTTTAGACAGATGCTAAATCAGTTGGTAAGAGTGAGACTAGTTACATGTAACAGGAAACTACAGTTCTAGCAACAGGAACAAGGGGAAATTATTAGGCTGGAAAAATTACAAATGGCATAATTTCAGGGTCCATCTAATATGTAAATCTTAAAAGCTTAAAAATGTCATTTCAATTATATATTTTTTTCAGTGACTAATCACAGCCTTGTTCAAAACTGATTTTCTGTTACTTCATTTTTAGATTGGGGAAAGAAAGAAAAGAGAAAAGAGAAAGGCTACTACAGTTGGTATTAGCAATCCTACTAAAATGACTGGAAAAGCAATGTTTGTGATTGCTGGATTTTTCAGGCAGGAAACATTTTCTCCTCCTTCTTGTTATAGCAATAGCAATAGCAGTTAGACTTATATACCACTTCATAGGGCTTTCAGCCCTCTCTAAGCGGTTTACAGAGTCAGCATATTGCCCCCAACAATCAGATAGATAGATGATAGATAGATAGATAGATAGATAGATAGATAGATAGATAGATAGATAGATAGGTAGATAGATACCAATAGCAATAGCAGTTAGACTTATATTCCGCTTCATAGGGCTTTCAGCCCTCTCTAAGCGGTTTACAGAGTCAGCATATCGCCCCCCAACAACAATCCGGGTCCTCATTTCACCCACCTCGGAAGGATGGAAGGCTGAGTCAACCCTGAGCCGGTGAGATTTGAACCGCCGAACGGCAGATAGCAGTCAGCTGAAGTGGCCTGCAGTACTGCACCCTAACCACTGCGCCACCTCGGCTCAATGTTCATTTGAGGTGAGGAAGAGGAAGAATTAAGAAAAATCTGTCTAAATTCCACGTTTTGGTTATCACAAATTTTGTAAACGTTAAGGTTTGAAACCCAATTGGAATCACACCAGGCTAAAAATTCTGATGTAGCAATAACTGAACAACTATTTATAGCACAAATAAGGGGGTGCAGGAATTCCAGTGAGGCTGAATGCAGGCATGTCTCCTGTCGTGTGTGTGTGTGTGTGTGTGTATGCGCACACGCATGCGTGCATGCATGCATGCGCTACAGATTGGAGGGAACAAAGAGCAGCAAGGTAACTAACTGAAGCATCTCCTACTTGAGGCTGTATTACCATTTATTTATTTGTTTGTTTGTTTCATTTTGTCAAACATGTATAATATAACAGATATAAGTATAAACGTGATTATGAATACAGGAAATGGATATGAATTAGTGGGGACAGTAGGAGAGGGACGGTAGGCACATTGGTGCACTGATGTACGCCCCTCACAGACCTCTTAGGAATGGGTTGAGGTCAACAGTAGACAATCTAAGATTAAAGAAGACTGGACTACTGCAATGCGCTCTACATGGGGCAGACCCTTGAAGAGCATTCGGAGACTTCAGCTCGTCCAGAATGCAGCCACGCAAGCGATCGTGGGTGCACCTCGGTACACCCACGTTACACCTATCCTCCGCGAGCTGCACTGGTTACCGATTGGTCTCCGGATACGCTTCAAGGTGTTAGTCGTCACTTATAAAGCCCTTCATGGTATTGGACCTGGGTACTTGAGAGACCGCCTGCTGCCAATTACCTCCCAAAGACCCATTAGATCACACAGGGCAGGCCTCCTCCAGGTTCCATCCACCAGCCAATGTCATCTGGCTACGACCCGGGGGAGGGCCTTCTCTGTGGCAGCTCCGGCCCTTTGGAACGAACTCCCTGCAGAGATTCGGACCCTCACCTCTCTCCAGGCCTTCTGAAAAGCCGTTAAAACCTGGCTGTGTCGGCAGGCCTGGGGTCGATGAGTTCCCTTCCCCTCTCGAATCGTGTGGCTGTTGGTTGTTTTTAATGCCTTGTATTTGTGTTTTTGTGTTCCCCTTTCCCTTCTTGGGTTTGTGTGCCGCCCTAAGTCCCTGCAGGGAATAGGGCGGCATATAAATAAAATGAAACTCAAACTCAAACTAAAGTTATGGGAGTTTGTGGATGAAACCACAGAGTCAGGTAGAGCATTCCAGCACTCTGTTGCTGAAGTCGTATTTTCTGCAATCAGGTTTGGAGAGGTTTACCTTGAGTTTGTATCTATTGTGTGCTTGTGAATTGTTGTGGTTGAAGCTGAAGTAGTCATTGACAGGTAGGACGTTGTAGCAGATAATTTTGTGCACTACACTCAGGTCAGACCGAAGGCGACATAGTTCTAAGTTGTCTAAGCCCAAAATTTCGAGCCTGGTGGCATAAGGTATTCCGTTGTGAGCAGACGAGTGGAGGACTCGTCTCGTGAAATATCTCTGGACTCTCTCAATTGTATTAATGTCCGATATGCAGTGCAGGTTCCAGACAAATAACTGAACAACTATTTATAACACAAATAAGGGGGTGCAGGGATTCCAGTGAGGCTGAATGCAGGCATGCCTCCTGTCGTGTGTGAGTGTGTGTGTGTGTGTGTGTGTGTGTGTGTGTGTTTTGGCTACAGATCGGCGGGAACAAAGAGCAGCAAAGTAGCTGAGGCATCTCCTACTTGAGGCTCTGTATTACCATCCTGTGGCTACCAACCATTTCGCACAGGGAGCCGAGCTATTTTGGAACGATCTCCCCGTGGAGATTCGTACCCTCACCACCGTCCAGGCCTTCCGCATAGCCCTCAAGACCTGGCTAGCCCGTCAGGCCTGGGGACAAGGATAGCCGCCCCTCCCGAATGATGAATGAATGTTGCTCATTATTTTTACTCTATGTGTGTCTATGTCATTGTTTGTATTCCCCCCTCCTGATTTTATGTAAGCCGCCCTGAGTCCCCTCAGGGAAAAGGGCGGCCTATAAATGTTAATAAACTATAAACTATAAACAACTATAAACTATTTCATCATTTTCCTGATTGATCAGCTGCCTTTGGCTCCCCGCAGATATGATCTCCCTGGCAGTGAGTCCACCAGGCTGCAGAGCAGAAAGAAATACGGAAAAAAAGCCATTACCTCTGCTAAATCATCGGCTGCCTCCAGTTCTCTCCAACTGCCACCTAGTTGGCAGGCAGAGCATCAGTGACCTGAACTGTTGACCTTTCAATTGGTCATAAGAGCTCTGTCTTTTAACAACGGACCCTTGAGTGTATTTCCTCCTTTTTTTTCAGCCCCTTTTCTTCCCTTGGAATTTTCTAGTGCAGGCTATAAATTTGAAAGTAGAGGCGGTCTTACTTGTAATGTGGTTTGGGAGCCTGTTTGGCTAATTAAAATATGTTGTAGTGAACCACATGGATAAGAGAGAGAGAGAGAGAGAGAGACAGAGAGACAGAAGCACGATAATACAGATAGGATGTGTATGTGTGTGTGTGTGTGATTCCATTCTAGTAAAGTATATAAAAATAATTTATATATCTTTTCCTACAAAGAGAAGTGGGCAGGTATGGCATCTTTACAACCTAGGGAATTCTGGGAGTTGAAGTTCACAGGTCGCAAAGTTGCCATAATTGCCCATCCTTATCCTAGTGGTGGGATTCAGCCAGTTCGCACCTATTCAGGAGAATGGGTTGTTAACTTTTTAAGCAATTCAGAGAACCGGTTGTTGGAAGAAATCTCTTTTCATTTTTTTCCCACTTTACAGGGTTAATCCTGTAAGGAAGGAAGGAAGGAAGGAAGGAAGGAAGGAAGGAAGGAAGGAAGGAAGGAAGGAAGGAAGGAAGGAAGGAAGGAAGGAAGGAAGGAAGGAAGGAAGGAAACATTCTGGTGTTATTTATTTATTTATTTATTTGTCTTGTATGCTGCCCACTCCCGGAGGACTCCGGGCGGCTCACAAAAGACAAGGGAAAGGGGGAAACGAGACAAAGACAACATATTAAAAACAAAGCCAACATTCACAATTTCCGTGGAGGTAGATGTTTCTTAGACCCCCCGGCCTGCTGGAGCAGCCAGGACTTGGTGGCTTTGCGGAAGGCCAGGAGGGTAGTAAGGGTCCAGATCTCGACAGGGAGATCATTCCAGAGGGCCAGAGCTGCAACAGAGAAGGCCCTCCCCCGGGGAGTTGCCAGCCGACATTGGCTGGCGGATGGAATCCGGAGGAGGCCTAACCTGTGAGATCTAATCGGTCTGAGGGAGGTAATCGGCAGGAGGTGGTCTCTCAGGTACCCAGGTCCGATGCCATGTAGGGCTTTATAGGTAGCGACCAGCATCTTGAAGCGGATTCGGAGACTAATAGGTAGCCAGTGCAGCTCGCGGACAATAGGTGTAACGTGGGTGTACCTTGGTGCACCCACAATTGCTTGCACGGCTGCATTCTGGACTAACTGGAGTCTTCGAACACTCTTCAAGGGCAGCCCCATGTAGAGCACATTACAATTGTTAGAAACAATGTTGTTTCTAGCCTGGTCTTTATTGCCCTGCTTACAGAAAATGCCTCTCCGGTTAACCCTTATTGCATTGTGACAACTTAGGCGAAGCTCCCATTGATGTGAGTGATGTTGAGTTGGCCACCCCCACCCAGTCACATGACCACCGAGCCACGCCTACCCAACTGGTCATTAGGGCAGAGAACCGGTTGTTAAATTATTCGAATCTCACCACTACCTAGAAGGACAAAACAACTTCAATCGGTGACCACCGTAATACAATAAAAATTGAATGTGCAGAATTACACCTTAGATCTCAACATTCTACATACTCTCAACCGAATGAAATCATTTTGTTATGATGGAACTAGGAAAAGTAGAATGAGGCTTATTCTGCAAAAGCTTCATTGTCTACTTATAGGAGTTGTGGTCCAGTTCAAGGTACTATTTGATAGCTATGAAGAGTTATATTGTTTGGGTCCTTATTAGCTTCTCCAAATTGAATCTGCCTTGACCTATATAATTTAACCAAGAGAGAATTTACAATTTGCCCATTGAGGCCTAGCTAGCAGATTAATGCAGGGCATTTAATGGAAGACAATGCAGACTCGATAAAGAGTTTAATATTTGGTTGATTTTATGGGTGTTGCAATGTGTATAGTTTATAAGCCAGGTAGATCATTTGAATTGGTGGAATGAACATGATTTTAATAAATAAATAATGAATGGATGAATGGATTGCAAAAAAAATAGCTTTCCTTCTTGCTGAACATAACATACTTTGCAACTGAATACAATTGCCTTGAATGAGAGAAACCCTTCCTGCATTTCTGTAGTGTTCTCATGTAAGATACTCGGAGGGTGAAATTTAGAGCTCTTAAAGAGGTGTGTGGGGGTGGGGGGGTGTATGTTGTGTTCTGGAGTACTTTGAAGACAATAGCTAAAAGTCTATAGATTTTTCAGTAGGATTCAGGATATTGATTTGGAAGCCAAGGACTGAGCTTACAAAATGAAAGGCATTATGCAGATCTGGATCTGGCATTGACTTTCATTGGCTATTATTTGATATTATGCTCCATATATTTTTTGTTGTTGTTGTTCAGAGCTAAAAGCTTGCATGCAGCTGAAGAATGCAAATCAATGTTGCCTTTGAGAAATGAAGCCTGGGAAATGGAGGAAAAGGCTAATTGCACAGCCATACAGATAAACAGGCCAATAGGGTAATTTCATTGTGCATTTTTTTTTTCCTCCTGTGCTATATCAACTGCCCCCTTTTCCATGTGTAGATCCTTTGCGTGGCATTCCTTTCCACAATTTCCAAGTCTCCAAATGTGTGGACTTCCACTTTAAGAGAGCCGAGGTGGCGCAGTGGTTAAATGCAGCACTGCAGGCTACTTCAGCTGACTGCAGTTCTGCAGTTCGGCGGTTCAAATCTCACCAGCTCAGGGTTGACTCAGCCTTCCATCCTTCCGAGGTGGGTAAAATGAGGACCCAGACTGTGGGGGTGATATGCTGACTCTGTAAACCGCTTAGAGAGGGCTGAAAGCCCTATGAAGCGGTATATAAGTCTAACTGCTATTGCTATTGCTATTGCTAAAGTTCTCAAGACAGCGTAGCCACTGCTGAGGAGGTAAAGTTTTGTCCTGTACAGGCAACCGGAATCACTTCGTGAACAAGGCCAAAGTAGATCTTTTATTGTTCATCATCTATATTTGTCAGGCGCAAAAGATCAAGCCCACATGTGAAGATCCAATTAAACTACTGTATTGCTAAACATGCATACAGGAGTCTTCACAACTAATGGTTAGCAGCTGCTAATGCCCAATGGTTCTGATTGAAGCGGGGCATCTGTCAGTGTGATGTGGCCTTTTGTGGGCATGGAGAGATGGAGATGGTAAAATAAGGATGAGGTTCGGACGGAAGAGAGAAGAATAGAATATGAAATAATTAGAACAGAATAGAATAGATACTGGAATGAAGAATAGAATTGGGATAGAATAGAATATGAAATAATTAGATTAGAATATGAAAAAATAGATTAGAATATCAAATAATTAAAAGAATAGGAAAGAATTTGAAAAAATAGAATAGAATATGGAATAGAATAGAATGTGAAATAATTAGAAGAACAGAATAGAATAGAAGAATGGAAAAAATGGAATGGAATGGAATTTAGAAGAGCAGAATGGAGAATGGAATGGAATGCAATGGAGTTAAATAAGCGGAGTCAATTGTGGTCTTAAGTCGAGGACTGCCTGTTGTCAGCTCCAAGGAGCCCACAGGCCTAGAGTTGCCATTCGGGAAGGGGGAAGCTGTGGGATTGTTGCCAGCTGGAGATCTCCATCCTCCAGAAGCAATCCAGCTGAGAACTCTCCCTAACTCTTCACGACCGACTGCTGGGTGGTTTCCACTGAGAACATCCCATAACTGATAATTGACTGAGAACAATCCATGATTGATTGCCGAGTGGTTTCCACTCTGGGTCACGAGGTGATGGGTGTCTACGTGGGACGTGGGGGGGGGGGGGATGTAGCCTAAATACAAAATAAACTATAAAAGACACATTAGGCTTTATTTATTTATCCATTGCCTTAGTGTTTTGTTGATCAGTTCATGCTGGAGGAAGATAAACTGCATTTTCAAACTGTGTATCCTTAACCCTTCGGAACCTGACATCTATACTAATGCTAGGATATATTCAGAAGACTCCTATTTTTTAAAAAATATACTTTTTAATTTTCCATTTTCATAACCTATAATCACATGTATACTATTACACATCCAATATCCTATTGTATTAAGTAGTAATTACATCAGTTCCTCTTGTCATCAACGCCCAGAAAGATTAAAACCCATTACTAGGTCTTCTGCTCTCCATACACCTCTTTCTTCTACCTCTCTCCTACCTCCTTTCTTCCCTCCATCATCCTTTTCTACTCTACTTCCCCTTCCTTTCTCCTTCTCCTCTCTCTTCATTCCACTCCTCCTTATCCTCCTCATCTTCCCCCCTTACCCTCTCTCCTATCCCTCTCTTCCCATCTTTCTTCTCTCCTCTGTTTCCCACTCTTCCTCTCATTGGTGTATTTCCGCTTCTGAGCAAACTCCATTCTATGTTGATGGTATTTATGCTTCCATATCAATATACTTAACATAACTTAGTTTTAAAGAAAAGATAAGAGAAGACAGTATACATGTGCAATCATATTACATTAAAATCTAACACCCCCCCCCCCGTCAAGCCTAATATACATCCCTCCCTCCCCCCTCCCCCCCCACAAGAAGTCTCCTATTTTTAAAGGATCCACTTTGATTTCATGTTCAGAAGCAGTCACTAAGACATTTTTCAGAAAATGGATGAAATGAAGGACATTGTATAGACAAGGGCTACCATATATATATGAGTTTGCAAAATTCAGGATGAATTCAAATGACAACAAAGAGATACCGAAAACTCTAACCCTTTATTGTCACATAATAACCACCCCAACTTTTGCAGCTGAGATCTGATCATTTCCTTAGAAGCATCAGGGGAAAAAATCAACCAGTCTAAAATGTAATTACTTTATTAGCAGGCGAAGAAGGCTGGTTAGAGCAATAAGGAATGGTGGAATGGTGGATTCTCCCAATTCAAATGAGTGGTGTTTCTACTCAAAAGTAAAATGTTTACAGTGAGTCTGGGTATGCTGTTTTAGCATACAAACCACCATTCAAAAAAAAACACTGTTCTAGTTGAACAATTGATCGGAGAAAATATCTCTGTTAAATTATAATCTTTGTGATGGTGGTTGTGTTTTATGTTGCAGCTGTGTGTCATTTATTTTGCCCACATCTATTCTTCCTTTCGTGGCTTTAAAAAAACCACGCAGTCATTTTTACTGAGAATCAAGTTAATCTAATATGAAATATTAAAATACTGGAAGAACACAGATGGCCTGGGACAAAACAGTTTAAATATAGCAGGTATTCAGATGTTCTGACAACAAAAGGTTAAATTATCATTTGCATTGTTCTATAGTTTTGATTGTTTTCATATATTTGCTAACCATTCCAAACCAGCAAGAAAGGTTGAATTAAAAAAAGGAGTGTTGGGTTTTCTAAAATGATATTGTACATATTTGGAAAAAATATATATTTAAAATTATGATATTGCCACTAGGCTTAGAATAAATAACATTCATACATAGAACCAGTTTGATCTAAATACAGGTAGTCCTTGACTTACAACCATTCATTTAATGACAGTTCAAAGTTGCAATGGCGCTGAAAAAAGTGACTTACGGCTGTTTTTCACACACTGACGATTATTGCAACATCCCCAAGGTCACGTGTTCAAAATTTGGATACTTGGCAACTGGCTCATATGTATGGCAGTTGCGGTGTTTTGGAGTCTTGTGATCAACTGTTGTGACAAGCAAAGTTAATGGGAATACCACATTCACTTAACAACCAGGTTACTAGCTTAACAACTGCAGTGATTGACTTAACAACTGTGGCCGGAAAGGTTATAAAATGGGCCAATAACAAATCTCTCATTTAGCAACATAAATATTGGCTCAACGGTAGTCATAAGTCGAGGGCTACTTGTAGCCAGTTTGGGTTAAGGCACCAAGCTAGAAACCAAGAGATTGTGAGTTCTAATCCTGCCACAGGTGTGAAAGACTACTGCCTAATTTTAGACTAGACACCAGTGGTGGGTTCCTACCGGTTTGGACCAGTTCGGCTGAACCAGTAGTAGTTTGGTGTAGTGGTGGGTTCTGGGAAGTACAGCCTGGTACGGCTGTACTGGTAGTAGCCGGGAGAAGCGGCCACCGTACTGGAACTGTGGCTCGTTTGGCCCACCCGCCCCCCAAGAGCCGAGGTGGCACAGTGGTTAGGGTGCAGCACTGCAGGCCACTTCAGCTGACTGTTATCTGCAGTTCGGCGGATCTAACCTCACCGGCTCAAGGTTGACTCAGCCTTCCATCCTTCCGAGGTGGGTGAAATGAGGACCCGGATTGTTGTTGGGGGCGATATGCTGACTCTGTAAACCGCTTAGAGAGGGCTGAAAGCCCTATGAAGCGGTATATAAGTCTAACTGCTATTGCTATTGCTATCTATCTATCTATCTATCAGCTGACTGCAGTTCTGCAGTTCGGCGGTTCTAATCTCACCGGCTCAAGGCTGACTCAGCCTTCCATCCTTCCGAGGTGGGTAAAATGAGGACCCGGATTGTTGTTGGGGGCAATATGCTGACTCTGTAAATCGCTTAGAGAGGGCTGGAAGCCCTATGAAGCGGTATATAAGTCTAACTGCTATTGCTATCGCTATTATGTGCAAATACACACACACGCGCACACCGAAGTGGCAGTAATGCCAGCAGAAACGCACCTCTCCTATTCACTGTTTCTCAGCGCAATTCATCTCACAAGTTATTATAGTGAGGAAAACAGAAGGAGGAAGGAAATAGGATTGTTCCTTCCTTTGACATGCCTATGGAGATTACCAGTCATTCAGGTCATGGTTGTCCCTAAAGAGCTTTCCAGCTCAGAGCTGAAGAACCTTCTTGGATGAGAAGCAAAATGCCTTCAAAAAAAAAAAAACCCAGAAAGTCCAGTTGCCTCTTGTAAAAGCACCTTTGGAATATACCTAAGATCTGTCCACTGAAAAACGTATAGTTTTTCACCTCAAAGCAATAGCAGTAGACTTATATACCGCTTCATAGGCCTTTCAGCCCTCTCTAAGCGGTTTACAGAGAGTCAGCATATTGCCCCCAACAACAATCTGGGTCCTCATTTTACCCACCTCGGAAGGATGGAAGGCTGAGTCAACCCTGAGCCAGTGAGATTTGAACCGCTGAACTGCTGATCTAGCAGTAGCCTGCAGTGCTGCATTTAACCACTGCGCCACCTTGGCTCTTAGATTTCCAATGTGTTGGAAAAACTGCACAACAGCACAGCCAATAGGGAAGTGATGTGATTTATCAGCAGTAGGATTCCACTAACTTTCTAATTCTATCTTCATCTGCACATTGAAATATCACATCAGATAAATAACTGTGCTATCTCTTTGTCCCCCCTGTGTGTGTGAGAGAGAGAGTGTGTGTGAGTATGTGTGTGTGTGTGTGTGTAAGTGTGTTTGTATATATGCATACATCCATATGTCTCATTTCAACATTACAAACTACATTAAAATCATGTGATAAGGCCCATGAAACAGGTTTTAAGATTATTGTACAAAATACTCTATGGACTACAATGCAACTTATCTTATTTATTTCCCTTTTAAGTTAAAAGAAGGAGGGGGGGGTCTTCCCAGACTCACTTCTCCCCCAGTGATGCTACATCAAAATGCATCGTAGTGTTGACTTACTCCATTTGTTTTCAACAGCCTTTAGGAGGGTTTGGTAATGTTAAACTTCCAACTGAGAGGAATAAATTCTTCCAAACTATTGGGCCCATGGGAAGGTGGGGTGGGGGGCTGGGGGGGGGGTTTAACCGCCGTTTACAAATCAAATACTGTGGAATGCTTTCTCCAGGAAGCAGATGAAAGGAAGTCAACGTGTGACCTCAGCCAGAACTTTTTTTGATGCATTTTAGGCTTTGAAGCGGCTGTACAAAAGCAGAAAAGAAGAGTTAAATACAGAGAGAGGCTTGCTGTCAAAAGTATGAAAGTGCTTTCCGTGAAAGATGCTTTGTTTTCTTCAGCTCCCCAAAAAGGCTAGAAAAGTATTCTTCCTTGCTTCGCTTTTTGATTTGTCTTTTTTAAAATAAATTGTTCTCGAAGCAAACACTTTCAGCCACGCTATTTAGGACTGAGATGATTTTTTAAAAAAAGAAATCCATATGAAGTTACTAAAAATTGGGCCCCGGATTACATGATGGGAATTGTGAAGATCACAACCCAACGTGGAAAGAGTATCATCTTATTTTTTTTTTTTCATGCCCCGTTTTGGATGGTCTACCATCTGGTTTTGATATCGCACATTCTGGATGTCCACCTTTGGATCGTATTTATCCGTGGGGAAAAAATTTAACCATCTTTAATAAGAGATTGGGCAAACATTTGTCTGAAGGGATGTAGAGTTTCCTGCTTGAACAGGGGGTCGGACTAGAACTGTGATGGCGAACATATGGCACGCGTGCCACAGGTGACAGGTGGAGCCATGTTTGCCGTCATGGCAGCTCTCCGCTGATTTTCGGCCTTATGGAGGGCCAGAGAAGACCGTTTACGCCCACCCCAGGCTTCAAGAAAGCCTCCACAGCCTAGGGACAGTGAAAAACAGGCCCAACAGGCCAACCTGAAGTTCTTTCCCGAAGTTCTGGTTGGACCATTGGGTCGTTTTTCTCCTCCCCAAGCTCTGGAGGCTTTCCTGAAGCCTTGGGAGGGCCAAAAACGGCTCAATGGGCAAACCAGAAGTTCAGGAAACTGGGGAGGGGGAAAACGGAGGGCCGTGGGAGGCCGTTTTCACCAGGGGTGGGTTCCTGCCAGTTCTAACCTCTTCTACAGAAGAGGTTCCACAAATCTACATTGCTGTTTAGAACCGGTTCCAGCTCCCTCCCCCTGCCCGTCCGCACATCATCAAGATGAAGAGAGAGAGAGAGGAATTCTGGGAGTTGAAGTCCACAAGTCTTAAAGCTGTCAACTTTGAACAACCCTGGGTTTTTTTTTCTAAAGGGTTAGGGGTGTGAGGGTCTGGTAATTTGACAGCTTGAAGACTTGCGTGCTTCAAATGCCAGAGTTCCTGAGCCAAGGTGAGTGGAGGAGGAATTCTGGGAGTTGAAGTCCACAAGTCTTAAATCTGTCAAGTTTGAACACCCCTGGGGTTTTTTTTCCTAAAGGGTTAGGGGTGCGAGGGTCTTGTAACTTGACAGCTTTAAGACTTGCACACTTCAAATGCCAGATTTTTTGAGCCAACATTTTGGTTGCTAAGCAAAAGCGTTGTTAAGTGAGTTTCACCACATTTTACAAGTTTACAAGCCACGCCCACCCAGTCACATGACTTCCAAGCCACTCCCACTCAGTCACATGGCAGGTAAGCCACTCCCGCCCAGTCACATGGCCAGGAGGCCACTCCCACAAAGCAGGCCACACCTACAGAAGAGGCTCTAAAAATATTTGAAACCCACCACTAATTTTTGCCCTCCCCAGGCTTCAGGAAAGCCTCCAGAGCCTGGGGAGGGTGAAAACTCCCCCCATGCAGGGGGGAGCACACACATGCAGGGGGGGGTCATGCATGCACAGGGGGGTTGTGTGCACATGCACAGGTGGGTGGGCATGCATGCATGCACAATGGTGCATCTGCACACAATTTTGGCACACTTTTAGAAAAAGGTTAGCCATCATTGGACTAGAAGACCTCCCAAGTCCCTTCCAACTCTGTTATTCTGTTATTGTTCTGTTGTGTTTGAAAACATAATGAGCTATTCTCCTGGTAACATATAATGGGCTGTTACTCGATCATGTTTTTCAGAAGGCAAACTCAGCAGACTTGTGGGCAATGCAATGGGAAGAAGAAAAACTTGAATTGTAGAGAAAGTAGTGCACTTGTGTCACATTAAATGTAACAATCTTTGTGTGTTTATCTCTTAGGGAATGCTGAAAATGGGCCTTGAAACTTATAATGTTGTTTTGCATGCACTTCCAATATAATTGGTATATATCCTAGTTGTTCAGGAGATATACGGTTCTTCCTTTGAGGACTGATCAAACTGTAGCTCCACTGTAGAATCACTGCAAGATGGATTTTGAATGGATATGTTTTTCACAACAATCTCACTCAGAGGCCTTCATTGCAGACCTTGATTTACTCTTATTTTAATTGATGTTTTTATACCACCTTTAACTCAGAGGTGGTTATTCAGCAGGTTCTGACCAGTTCTGGAAAACCGGCAGCAGAAATTTTGAGTAGTTTGGAGAACCAGTAAATACTCTCCTCTGACTGGCCCCAGAGAGGGGTGGGAATGGAGATTTTGCAGTTTCCTTCCCCTGGAGTGAGGAGGGAATGGAGATTTTGCAGTTTCCTTCCCCTGGAGTGAGGAGGGAATGGAGATTTTGCAGTTTCCTTCCCCTGGAGTGAGGAGGGAATGGAGATTTTGCAGTTTCCTTCCCCTGGAGTGAGGAGGGAATGGAGATTTTGCAGTTTCCTTCCCCTGGAGTGAGGAGGGAATGGAGATTTTGCAGTTTCCTTCCCCTGGAGTGAGGAGGGAATGGAGATTTTGCAGTTTCCTTCCCCTGGAGTGAGGAGGGAATGGAGATTTTGCAGTTTCCTTCTCCTGGAGTGGGGAGGGAATGGAGATTTTGGTGGGCGTGGCATGGCTTGGTGGGCATGGAGTGGCTTGGTGGGCGTGGCATGGGAAGGATATTGTAAAATCTCCATTCCCTCCCCACTCCAGGGGAAGGAAACTGCAAAATCCCCATTCCCTCCCAATCAGCTGGGACTTGGGAGCCAGAGGCGGGGCCAATCAGAGGTGGCATTTACCGGTTCTCCGAACTACTCAAAATAGCAATAGCAATAGCAGTTAGACTTATATACCGCTTCATAGGGCTTTCAGCCCTCTCTAAGCGGTTTACAGAGTCAGCCTATCGCCCCCAACAATCCGGGTCCTCATTTTACCCACCTCGGAAGGATGGAAGGCTGAGTCAACCTTGAGCCGGTGAGATTAGAACCGCTGAACTGCAGATAACAGTCAGCTGAAGTGGCTGCAGTACTGCCCCCTAACCACTGCGCTACCTCGGCTCAAATTTCTGCTACCGGTTCTCCAGAACTGGAAACAGCTGAATACCACCTCTGTAAAACACCAACATCCTGCCACCTGGCACAGGTATTTATTCCATTCATACACCTCTACCAAAGTGTTCCCTTACATTTTCCAACTAGCCTTTTCCTTTATTTTGAGTAGCTGTAGCTATCTGTCGTTTCTATTTTATTACAATGATTCTTTTGCTGAGGTTGGAAATAAAAAAAAAACCGGTTCTCTAAGACTTAAGTATTACTTTTCAGCATGGTTCATTTTTTTTTTTTAATATTGAAAAATGTAAAACATTTCCCTGGATGAGGATTGAAAAGAAAACAAATTATGTCCATAATGCTCACTAGGAAGTCAGGTGTGTTTATTTGTTTCCTTATACCTTGCCAATATTATTTTTACAAATAACTCAAGGTGGCAAACATATACAACACACCTTCCACCCAGTGGCGGGATTCACTTACCTTCCCTACCAGTTCACAAATGTGTGTGCATGTGCCACCTTCTGCCCATGCATACCACCTTCTGCGCATGAGCAGAAGATTACACATTACATCATGGCGGGTGGGCAGAGCCTCCCGCAGCTACCGGTTCGCCAGAACCAGAGAGAACTGGCTGAATTCCACCTCTTATTGTCCCCACCCTGTGAGGTGAGCTGGTTTGAGAGAAATTGACTGGCCCAAGATCACTCATCTGTCCATTAGAACCTACAACTGCTTCGTTTCTAGCCTGGATATCTCCGTGACCGCCTCCTGCCATATACCTCTCAGCGCCCAATAAGATCGCACAGGGTGGGCCTTCTCCGAGTACCGTCGGCTACGCAGTGCCGTCTGGCAGCTCCTCGGGGGAGAGCCATCTCTGTAGCTGCCCCAGCCCTCTGGAACGATCTACCCCCTGAGATCCGGACCCTCCCCACTCTCTTGGCCTTCCGTAAGTCTGTTAAGGGTTCCACCACAAAACCGCGTTCGACTAAACCGTGCTCGACGAAACCGCGTAGCTGACGTCATCAACAGCGTGACAACAGCGCGGAGACAGAAGCACGCTGTAAACGCTAAACCTAAAATTACCCCCTAAACCTAAACCTAACCCCCCTAAACCTAATCCTAAACCTAACCCTAAACCTAATCCTAAACCTAACCCTAAACCTAACCCTAAACCTAACCCTTAACCTAACCCTAAACCTAACCCTAACCCTTAACCTAACCCTAAACCTAACCCTAATCCTAACCCTTAACCTAACCCTAAACCTAACCCTAAAGCTAACCCTAAACCTAACCCTTAACTTAAGTTGAATCGGCTTGCTTTCAAAGCGCTATTTAAAGCGCCCTTCTTTCTCCGCGCTGGCTGTTGTCGCCCTGTTGATGACGTCAGCGACGCGGTTTAATCAGGCGCGGCTTAGTCGAGCGCGGTTTTGTCGTGCCACGCTGTTAAGACCTGGCTGTTCCGGCAGGCCTGGGGCTGTTGATCTTGACTAAGCTTCAGGCCCATTACAACTGAGTGCATGTTGTGCTTCTGTTTTTAAGTCGTTTTGTCTTGTGTTTTAATCTTTTTTAATATTTTTAAACTGCTTTTATGTGGGCTGCCCGGAGTCCTTCGGGATTGGGCGGCATACAAATCTATTAAAGATTGACAAATTGACAAATGGGTGCCTTAACTACTTGACCAAACTGGCAATAAGAAGCAAGGAGGACAGCAGGATTCAAGCTGTTCCAAAAAGTCTGATTCAGAATAAAAAAATCGATCTGTGATATTAGGTAATGAAAGATACCTTCAGGACATAATAAAATTTGGGAGACTTACTTAAGTGCTCTCTCTGTCTCTCAGGAACTGTGCATGCTCAGCAGAAGAAAAAAAACAGTTGGGAAATTTGTTAAAAACCACCAAGATAGCTAAGATGCTGAGATACCCAAAAAAAAGTTGTAGTGATCTGAATAATGACAATTCCGAGCAACTTTTTAAAGGAGTACAAGGCTGATTTGCGAGTTGATTTAGCACCAGTAGTGAATCCACTGTAGACAGATTCAAATTAAGGAATGTGAGGATAAAGTTGGAGACCAGAGAGCTGAAATGCCAGCTTCATCTCTTGAGACAAGTAGCTGGCTTTTTCTCAGATGTGGTAAGCCTTAAATGGAGAAGCCAAGTCTCTGAAGGAAGATGAAACTTTCAGTACTCAAAATACTCTACACTGAAAAAAAGTGACACTAACAGGAAACTGAGAAAAGGAAGTATTTGAGAAGGGAGAATTATCAATATGAATTTCCTTCTAGTTAGGTGACATGATACATACAGACACATCCTTGACTATTGATAAGGCATACAGGATCATCAACAAAAGTGGGGGTTTACAGCAACTACAACAATATTCTATACATTCTTAGGCCATCTGAACACATGTGCCTTGTTCACTCTTCAAAAAATATATAGCCTGCTTTTCTTCCTGCATTCAAAGCAGCTTGGCATTGTACTTTCATTTTGAAGGATAAAGTGTGTCAGTTAATTATATCAAATAAACCATTAATTAAGAGACAATGGGAAGCAAAGCTGAAGAAAAATGGGAAGAATTTTATGAAACAATAGTCCAAAATGATTAAGTTGACTCAGCCATTTTCATAGCAGTCCAGAAAACCCTAGGAGAAATGGATGTATTACATCTAGCATAAACAGAAGTTTGAAATTAACTACTTTAGGGTTTTGGAATTTTTAATGCATGATATTATGGCATGCTTTAGTTTTCATTGGCTGGTAAAAGGTGCAGTTAGTCTAGGATTCCAAACACCTGTGGATATGTTTAAACATATAAAAAGGTTTAAAAAGGTAAAGGTTTCCCTATCCAGTCATGTCTGACTCTAGAGCATGGTGCTCATCTCCATTTCTTGGCTGAAGGAGCCAGTATTGTCCAAAAACCATTTCCATGGTCATGTGCAGGAGTCAAATCAGCAGATTTTCACAGGTTCTGGAGTGGAAATTTTGAGTAGTTCAGAAAACTGGCAGATACCACCTCTGGCTGGCCCCAGAGAGCGGTGAGAATAGAGATTTCCCCACTCCAGGGGAAGGATACTGCAATATCCCCATTCCCTCCCCACCCCACTAACCTGCTTTCCAGCTCCGTTCTCCTGTTCAGGGCAACAAAAGAAGATCAGCTGGGAGGCAGCAGGGGCAGGGCCAGCCTCTTTGCTGGTTCTCCAAACTACTCAAAATTTCTGCTATCGGTTCTCCAGAACCTGTCAGAACTGACTGAATACCACCGCTGCTGACTTAGTATTTATCACTAATAGAAAGGCAGCCATGCCATGATATCAGGCCACTGCTAAGAGCAATATATTTTTGCTGACAAGCACCAGATTATCATCAACCTTTATTTATTTTTTCCTCCGAGTTACAGCTCTGTATTAGGGCTCAAATCCCCTTATTATCCTGAAGCTCACTGAGTTGACTTGGGCCAATCATACATTTCACAGCCTCATCTATCTCACAGGCTTGCCGTGATATAAATCAGGAAGCAAGAATCACGTTCGCTACCTGGATGAAATGTAGGACGGAAATGACCTATAAATGAATGAATTTTTCTCTTCCGTGAAAGAATCAAAGACTGGGGGACCTCACCTAAGATGCCAACTAGCCACTGATCAGGAACTGTTCAGGTCAACTTACATTCAAGGCATCCTGCAGCCTCATTCGATGGGTCAGTAAATGAAAATATACTTCGATAGCAATTTTCATTTCTATATTTATTGCCTCTCAGGAACTACTGCTGCTTGAGTCTTTCGTAGACTCAACCAATAGTATATTATGAGTAACTCTTCTTCGACCTACCATGCATGCACAGATAAACATATTGTGCACAGATGTGAGTATGTGTATGAGTCAGGGGTGAGTTCCAGCTTCTGTTACTGCCAGTTCGCTCAGGGACATGCTTCGAGCACATGTGTGCTTCGGGCACATGCATGCTTGATGCGTGCCATGCACACATGTGCAGTAGTGAAAAAATTATAGCAATAGCAATAGCAGTTCGACTTATATACTGCTTCATAGGGCTTTCAGCCCTCTCTAAGCGGTTTACAGAGTCAGCATATCGCCCCCACAGTCTGGGTCCTCACTTTACCCACCTCGGAAGGATGGAAGGCTGAGTCAACCTTGAGCTGGTGAGATTTGAACAGCCGAACTGCAGAACTGCAGTCAGCTAAAGTAGCCTGCAGTGCTGCATTTAACTTAATATTTTCCATACTTACCACTTTTGCAGCATCCCCATGGTCACCTGATCAAAATTCCAATGTTTTGCAACTGGCTCGTATTTACAATGGTTGCAGTGACCTGGGGTCACGTGACCTCCTTTTGCGACCTTCTGACAATCCAAGTCAACAGGGAAGCCAAATTCACTTAACAACTGTGTTACTAATGTAACAACTGCAGTGATTCACTTAACAACCCCGTGAAGCCAGGCCATTAAATGGGGCAAGACTCAATTCAAGAATATCTCACTTCACATTTTTGGGTCATACCCATCCATGAAATCATTAAATCGTGGAAAACAGAATCAGGGCATAGTGTTATATACAACTGGAGTTTGTTCAGAAAAATTAACTTCAGGTAGGAATAATAAATATGTGTCAATCTCAAAGGAGAATCCCCCAGTCATTCTAGCAAACAAAAGGACAATTAAGAGTCTGTGGCCTGGGAATAGATGAAAAGAAAGTAATTAGCACCTTTCCCCCCCCCCTATCTAGAGCTACTCACAAATTAACAGAAGCCAATAAGTGAGACTGAAAAACAACTGCTGTGGTGTTGATTGGCGCAGATAAAGTATTTAGCCGGCAAATATATTGTCTTCATATATACGGTATACATCAGGGGTGGGTTTCTCACCCCGTTCCAACCGGTTTGGTTGGAACGGGGCCGGTGGTGTCCTCGTGCACGCGTGCGGCGCGCGCGTGCGTACTAGCATCTGTGCGATGCTCCAGCTGCTCCTGGAGGATCGCGCAGGCGCTGTATGCGTCCTGTGCATGCGTGGAAGCGCAGAACTCTTCAAAACCGGGTAAGGAGTGCGGGCGGGCGGCTGGGCCCTTCGCCGTTCCTGGAAGTTATTTACTTCCGGGTTCGCCGACCAACCGGTTCGCAGGGACCGCCGCGAACCGGTTGAAACCCACCCCTGGTATACATCAAGCAAAAATTAGTGAACACTGTGACCTCAGGAGAGTTTTTCCTACCTGTTTCTTCCAGATATCAATCACGGTGTGTAACAATTCTTCTTCCTGCCTTGATCCTGGAACGGTAACCAGAAAGTCTACATCATGTCCAGTCTGCTTCCCCCTGTCAATCACAAGTTTAGAAAAAAAAAAGGAAGAACAAAATCATACGGTTTCTGTGGGAATTGGGCTCTGTTTTCAGAGACAGATGAGCTCTTTTTATTCCCTGCCTGTCACTCTTTCTTGCGAAAGAGAAGTTTAAAGGGCTTGATGTACTGTATTTTATCTCTAACTTGAAGTGGATCAATACACCTTTGGGGCAATGGGGGAATGTTGAATTTTTTTCTTCGTCTTATTTTTAGAAGGCTTTCCCCCCACCACCACCATTGGAGATGCAAAGCTGAATTGTGCCACTAATACAACTGACGGCCACAATGGAGCCCCCAAATTTCTGTTGTTAAGTGAAGCAGTTGTTAAATAGGAGCCGAGGTGGCGCAGTGGTTAGGGTGCAGTACTGCAGGCCACTTCAGCTGACTGAACCGCTGAACTGTTATTGCCCCCAACAATCCGGGTCCTCATTTCACCCACCTCGGAAGGATGGAAGGCTGAGTCAACCTTGAGCCGGTGAGATTTGAACCGCTGAACTGCAGATAACAGTCAGCTGAAGTGGCCTGCAGTACTGCACTCTACAGGCCTAATCCTTTACTGAAGGGAGGAAGGAAACATTCTGGTGTTGTTTCTAGCCTCATCTTTATTGCCCTGCTTACAGAAAATGCCTCTCCGGTTAACCCTTATTACATTATAACAGCTAAGGCGAAGCGCCCATCGACCTGAGTGATGTTGAGTTGGCCACGCCCACATGGTCACATGACCACCTACCCAGCTGGTCATAGAGCCAAGGTTGCGCAGTGGTTAGGGTGCAGTACTGCAGGCCACTTCAGCTGACTACTATCTGCAGTTCAGCAGTTCTAATCTCACCGGCTCAGGGTTGACTCAGCCTTCCATCCTTCCGAGGTGGGTAAAATGAGGACCTAGATTGTTGTTGGGGGCGATATGCTGACTCTGTAAACCGCTTAGAGGGGGCTGAAAGCCCTATGAAGCGGTATATGTCTAACTGCTATTGCTATAGATAGATGATAGATAGATAGATAGATAGATAGATAGATAGATAGATAGATAGATAGATAGATAGATAGATAGATATAGATAGATAGATAGATAGATAGATAGATAGATAGATAGATAGATAATGATAGATAGATAGATAGATAGATAGATAGATAGATAGATAGATAGATAGATAGATAGATAGATAGATGATAAACAGATATAATGCATGGATGGATGATAGATAGATAGATAGATAGATAGATAGATAGATAGATAGATAGATAGATAGATAGATAGATAGATAGATAGATAAGAGCCGAGGTGGTGCAGTGGTTAGGGTGCAGTACTGCAGGCCACTTCAGCTGACTGCTATCTGCAGTTCAGCGGTTCTAATCTCACCGGCTCAAGGTTGACTCAGCCTTCCATCCTTCCAAAGTGGGTGAAATGAGGACCCAGACTGTGGGGGGCGATATGCTGACTCTGTAAACCGCTTAGAGGGGGCTGAAAGCCCTATGAAGCGGTATATAAGTCTAACTGCTATTGCTATAGATAGATGATAGATAGATAGATAGATAGATAGATAGATAGATAGATAGATAGATAGATAGATAGATATAGATAGATAGATAGATAGATAGATAGATAGATAGATAGATAATGATAGATAGATAGATAGATAGATAGATAGATAGATAGATAGATAGATAGATAGATGATAAACAGATATAATGCATGGATGGATGATAGATAGATAGATAGATAGATAGATAGATAGATAGATAGATAGATAGATAGATAGATAGATAGATAGATAGATAGATAGATAAGAGCCGAGGTGGTGCAGTGGTTAGGGTGCAGTACTGCAGGCCACTTCAGCTGACTGCTATCTGCAGTTCAGCGGTTCTAATCTCACCGGCTCAAGGTTGACTCAGCCTTCCATCCTTCCAAAGTGGGTGAAATGAGGACCCAGACTGTGGGGGCGATATGCTGACTCTGTAAACTGCTTAGAGGGGGCTGAAAGCCCTATGAAGCGGTATATAAGTCTAACTGCTATTGCTATTGCTATAAGGGCAGAAAACCAGTTGTTAAATTACTTGAATCCCACCACTCTTGGGTAGAATATGGAATTGAGCACTACAATGGACATATTCCTAAACAATGTGAAACAAAATGTGAAAATGTTTTGAAGTAGCATAAAGAAATATCCACTAAGGTGTTTTTTTTTATTCACACTGGCCCCAAGTTTTGCATAGGTTTAGAAAAAAGAGGTCGTTGCCAGTTAATTGTAGCGTCACATTTGTTTTCCAAATCAAATTCTCAATACTTTCAGCATCCTTTATAATTACCAAGCTTAATTACATAGAGAAAAACCCAACATCAATTATTGTTGTGACTTCCCTTTGGATCCGTTTTATTCTATAATATTTTTAAAAAGACAGAAGAAGCCAGCATGTCTTTAAAGGTGGCGCAGTGGTTAGGGTGCAGTACTGCAGGCCACTTCAGCTGACTGTTATCTGCAGTTCAGCGGTTCAAATCTCACCGGCTCAGGATTGACTCAGCCTTCCATCCTTCCGAGGTGGGTGAAATGAGGACCCGGATTGTTGTTGGGGGCGATATGCTGACTCTGTAAACCGCTTAGAGAGGGCTGAAAGCCCTATGAAGCGGTATATAACTCTAACTGCTATTGCTATTGCTATTGCTAAAAGGCCCTTCTTTGGGATTTAATCCCTCTGGGAGTTAAGTAGACTCCATCAAAGAAATAAAACACACAGTTACACTTTGCTCACTGGCTGGTGTGACATGTAACCAAAGAAGACATGCCAGTAAATTAGGACCACCAAAATGCACGCAAACTGAAGACAAGATAAAATCTAACAAGTGGAGAACTTCATCCTCCAATGCTACCAAATGAGCTAAATCTCCTGTCTCATTCCATGCTTCCTTGGTTCCTTTTTTTTCCCCCAGTTCTTAGAAGCATCAAAATGAGATTTATATGAAAGGATACCATTCAAAATGATATTTCAAAATGATGAGATATGAAGAAAGATGTCGATTCTCAACATAAATCAGCCACTTTAAAGGACCTTCTGCTTTGCAATTTAACAGCTGCTTTCATTAACAGCAATCAAGTAAAAAAAAATAGCGAAAGGTAAACATCCTTGTTATGTATGTAGTGTTATATGAAACACCTTGAATAGGACTTACAGCTCTACTGCATTTTCAACTGCATGGGCCTATTGTGACTAAGGCTGAAATTGCTATGACTGTTTTACCAAGGACCCCACTGAATCTCAGCAAGTCTCCGTCACAAGCAAACACATCCATGCATGAATGGTTCATTCGTTTCATTTCATTTCATTTTATTGAGTTTGTATGCCGCATTGTTCCCGGGGACTGTCAGGGCGGCTAACAATAAGAAGGGAAGGGGGTACAAAAATAAAAACAACAATTAAAAATTCAGCAACAGTCATAACATTGGATGGGGCTGGATAATTCAACAGCCCCAGGCCTGCCGGAACAGCCAGGTCTTAACTGCTTTGCGGAAGGCCGGAAGGGTAGTAAGGGTCCGGATCTCCACGGGGAGCTCGTTCCAGAGGGCCAGAGCAGCCACAGAGAAGGCCCTCCCCCGAGGAGTCGCCAGCCGGCATTGGCCGGCAGATGGAATTCGGAGGAGGCCTAGTCTGTGCGATCAAATTGGTCATAGGGAGGTATGTGGCAGGAGGCGGTCTCTCAGGTACCCAGGTCCGATACCATGTAGGGCTTTAAAAGTAACGACCAGCACCTTGAAGCGTGTCCGGATGGGCAGCCAGTGCAGCTGGCGGAGGATAGGTATAACGTGGGTGTACCGAGGTGCACCCACAATCGCTCGCGCGGCTGCGTTCTGGACAAGATGAAGTCTTCGAACACTCTTCAAGGGCAGCCCCATGTAGAGTGCGTTACAGTAGTCCAGTCTTGAGGTGACGAGGGCATGAGTGACTATCCGAAGGGCCTCCCCGTCCAGGTAGGGCCGCAATTGGTGCACCAGGCGAACCTGGGCAAAGGTCCACCTGGTCACAGCCGACAGATGGTGTTCTAAAGTCAGCTGCGGATCCAGGAGGACTCTCAAATTGCGGGCCCTCTTTGAGGGGCGTATAATTTCACACACACCCCAGGCTGAGAGATGGAATAGCTGGACCATCTTTGGGAGGGAGCCACTCGGTCTTGTCGGGATTGAGCGCCAGCTTGTTCATTCCCATCCAGACCCTGATAACCTCCAGGCACTGGCACATCACTTCTACCGCTTCACTGAGTTGGCATGGGGCGGACAGATACAGCTGTGTATCGTCCGCATATTGATGATATTTAATTCAATTTGTATTCCACCCATAATACTTAAATGTCCCCAAACTGCTCACCCTTCCTTGGAAACAAAGATGGAAAGTCCCATAGAATTTAAGAGGGATCAGTTCTAATTTTCTTGTGGGTCTGCAACAATTCGAGGCTAACTCCCCGCTTGACCCTTCTTTCTTGCCTGGCTAGTAGTTTCCCAAAAGCAAGGCTTACTTTTGCCTTTTGAGATATTGGACCGTATTGTATCAGCACTTTACTGGCAAACTTTTCTTCATCCATTAGCTCATAAATGTGCCACTTTCTTTAAAGAAGTAATTATTTGGTTTCATTTTTACTCATTATCGTAGAGCGAGTTGAAGCAGCAAAATTAAAAAAACATGTATTTTATTTAAAAGATATATTTGGAAAAAAATGGGGCAGAGTCTTCAACAAGGCAATAATTGTTTTACAGGAAATTTATGCCGATTCTACATCTGGATAAGTATTCTATATATTTATGCAGATCCTGTCCCAATATTTGAGGGGCTGCCACAGAGATGAAGGGGTTGAGCTATTTTCCAAAACACATGAAGGGAAGATAAGAAACAATGGATGGAAACTAATCGAGGAGAGAAGCAGCTAAGAACTAAGGAGAATTTTTTTTTATTTTTTTTATTTTATCAATTTCATATATACATTCACAATTATATAATCTCATAACTGTTATTAATAATATGTATTTATAACAATTTTTTCCCTACGGTTGACAATATACCTGAAGATTGCTTTTTATCATCCCATAGATCCATCTTATCTTACAACGGTCCTACTTCTTCTTCCCTCCCTCCCTCTTTCCTCCCCTCGTTTCTTCTCTCCTACTCCCCTTCCTTCCCTCCCTCCTTCCCCTTCCCTCCTTCTCTCCTTCCCTCCTTCCTTCCCTCCTTCCTTCCTTCCCTCCTTTCTTTTCTCCTTCTCTCCTTCCTTTCCCCCTTCCTTCCCTCCTTCCTTCCCCCTTCCTTCTCTCCTATGTTCCCTCCTTCCTTCCCTCCTTCCTTCCCTCCTTTCTTCTCTCCTTCCTTCCCTCCTTTCTTCTCTCCTTCCTTCCCTCCTTCCTTCCCTCCTTTCTTCTCTCCTTCCTTCCCTCCTTTCTTCTCTCCTTCCTTCCCTCCTTCCTTCCCTCCTTTCTTCTCTCCTTCTCTCCTTCCTTCCCTCCTTCCTTCCCTCCTTGCTTCCCTCCCTCCTTCCCTCCCTCCTTCCTTCCCCTAGAACTAAGGAGAAATTAGTGAGAACCATCAACCAGCGGAATGGCTTGCCTTCAGATGTTGTGGGTGCCCCAACACTAGATGCTTTCAAGGAGACATTGTTGAGCCATTTGTCAAAAATGGTATAGGGTCTCCTGCTCGAGCATGGGTTGGACTAGATGACCTCCAAGATCCCTTCCAATTCTGTTATTGTTCTATCCGTCAGCATTTTTAGTAGAGATAATCATCAAATCCCAACAATAACGATGCTCATTTTACACTTCAAAATCTAAATACAAGTGTCAATTACTGGGCCTCTACTCTTATAAATTGACTAACCACATTGCAAAATAATGTCTTGAAATGCACAGAGACCGGAATTTCTACCTTGTTACGGGGCCCATTCACGCTAAAGATTTGAGGGAATCCTCCAAGTGTTCTCTGAAGTGGTGAAAGAAGTTTTAAAGGACGAGAAACCAGCAGAAAATCTAAATAGATACAAAAGTGCCTCAAATACACAACATGAAACGGATCATTACTCAATAAATTCCTGCCTTACTTAGTGGGAATTTGGCAAAGTGTTATTTGGAGGGAGGGTCCCCGCTCTCCTATTATATTAAATTAAGTTGAAAAAGCTCAAAAAAACTATTTTCATAGCGCGTGATAATTTGTCAAAACTTGCAAATTATTCAGAAATGTGCACATCTCTTACATAATGGGGAAATTCTCTTCTTCTATTTCTGTCCTTGCTTCCAGGTAAAATACTATATCTTTGTCATCCTTCTTTCCCTTGCGAAGGAGAAAAGAAAGCAAAAATTCAGGTGGGTAAGGCATTCAATGCTTGCATTAACCGGAGATGTGGGAAAAAAAAGTCCCTGTAAATTGAAAGTAAACCCTCTTGCAGTATTTCAGAATATGTTCATCACACAAGTTTCAGCTTTTACTTTGTCACTTAATTCCTGGTGGTGGGTGGAAGGAAATTAGATGCAAATATTCAACCCTAATCAGATCTTTTATAAATTAAGCAGATTAAGCACCGTGACTTTAATATTCACAAGTATTCCCCTTATTTACTATTCATAGTTTATAGAGCCGAGGTGGCGCAGTGGTTAAATGCAGCACTGCAGGCTACTTCAGCTGACTGCAGTTCTGCAGTTCGGCGGTTCAAATCTCACTGGCTCAAGGTTGACTCAGCTTTCCATCCTTCCGAGGTGGGTAAAATGAGGACCCGGATTGTTGTTGGGGGCCATATGCTGACTCTGTAAACCGCTTAGAGAGGGCTGAAAGCCCTATGAAGCGGTACATAAGTCTAACTGCTATTGCTATTGCTATTGCTATATTCCCAAAATGGTATATACTCAATAGAATATCTCAAAAATACAGTAATGATAGGTTTCAATTGGAATATGATATGCAGGATGGGTATGTTAGACCTAACTCAAAGACTGTACTTTAAAAACCTATATTTCAGATACTATTCATAGAGCACAAGATATCCCACGTCTTAAAATGTCATGGGATCAAAGATCAGAAGACAGTCCTTACAAAAAACAGAAATATGAGAACAGTCCTTTATATCATATTTGTTCACTCTCAGAACGCACCGCATGCTTCTGTTAAAACAGATCTACCCTAAAATGCACAAGGTTATATATTTACTGCTGAAGTAAATTGGATTATTTATGCCGTACTTTATATGAGGATTTATATTTAGCCTCTAATCCTATGTGCACACACAAAGCTGGAAATAGCTGCCATTTAGAGGTGTCGGGGAAAGGTTTTGTTGAAGGGGGCAACAACAAAAGTCACATCATGTCATCGTGATACAGCCTTCACCTCTCTTGTGCATGCAGTGTGATATCATTTGTTATTTTGATGCAAGTGTCATAGCCCATAGACACCTCTGTTTCCACTGAAATTAGGAAATGCCTGCCGACAGGAGCTGCTGTGAAAGTTAAAATCTAGCTCACTGCCATAGATTTAATTGATGGTTATGACTTATAGCTATTAGATGAGCCTTTCTGCCAGAAATAAGTAATTGTCCTTTCTACACAGTGAATCACTTAATATTACGAAGAACAAGGGCATATCTTCTTATCCCAATCTTCATTTTCGTTATTCGCTATTTACAATACAAAGAAGGGAATAGGAAAGCAGAATACAAATAACCTTATTTAATCAAATTACTCAGAAACCTATAACTGGGTACCATTATACTTTTATTGTGCATAATAGATGTAAACCAGCTATCTAAATGACTAAATTATAGCAATATCGATAGAGGGGTTTGGTCAATATTTCCAGCAGACGAATTTTTTTAAAACGTATTTGCTACCATAGAAAAATATTCAAAACCTTTCTTGTTTTCCAACCAGCCACTGGCTGTGTGTCTCCAAACAAGAAAACGTCTAGCAATTCTTTATGCTCTAAAGTATGATTTGGATTGTCTATATCTAGATCTACGATTAATATCATAGATCTGGGTTGTAATCTGTGCTCTTTTAATTTGTTTTAAAATACAACAGCAATAGCAGTTAGACTTATATACCGCTTCATAGGGCTTTCAGCCCTCTCTAAGCGGTTTACGGAGTCAGCATATCGCCCCCAACAATCCGATAGATAGATAGATAGATAGATAGATAGATAGATAGATAGATGATAGATAGATAGATAGATAGATAGATAGATAGATAGATGATAGATAGATAGATAGATAGATAGATAGATAGATAGATAGATAGATAGATAGCAATAGCAATAGCAGTTAGACTTATATACCGCTTCATAGGGCTTTCAGCCCTCTCTAAGCGGTTTACAGAGTCAGCATATATTTCCCCCAACAACAATCCGGGTCCTCATTTTACCCACCTCGGAAGGATGGAAGGCTGAGTCAACCTTGAGCCGGTGAGATTTGAACCGCTGAACTGCAGATAACAGTCAGCTGAAGTGGCCTGCAGTACTGCACCCTAACCATTGCACCACCTCGGCTCTCGGCTATTTATTTATTTTTGTCTGTGTGTATTTTTCTTATCCTGACATTGTCAGTTTAGTTTGGGGTATTTTGTATAGTCAAACCACAGTTCTCTTGTGCTGGTTAATGAGTTCAATAATGTTAAGTAGGACACTCTTCTGTTCCTTTGCAATTCTACGCACAGACATCCAGAAGTAAACCCTATGAAATGCAGCGGGATTGACTTTTAAGTAAAGAGGCATGAAATTGATTGGGCTGTCAAGCTTCAAGCGAAAATGTTTCCTCAAGAGAAGCCAGACCCTCCAATCTCACATGAACCAAGTGTTGACTGACATGTGTATAGTTCATATGGCATTCTATAATTGTATTCTAATGCAGGAAAGTCCAGCTTCAGTTAAAGGTTAAAATCTGGTTCCTAAAAAAAAATCTCCAAAGCAGTTTTTTCTATCGCTGGAATCCATTCCATATTTTATTATCCAAACCTAACACTGTTCTTAAGTTTTGACTCGCTGGAAATCCAGCCACAGGTTCATGTAAATAATAGAATTCTACCTGGCAGCCATTCACAATATTGTAAGCCTTTAAAGCTTAAAGCTTATGAAATGTAACGTGCCAATCTGTCACTGTTTTATATGAAGTCATAAAATACAGGGCTGGGGTTTTATTTTTGCTGCCTTGGCAGATCTCGTAAATTGCATTCGTTTCCAATCAAGCATTTCAAATGGTATCATGGCAACTTCCTGAATGCATAAATTTTTTTGTGAGTGCCAATCAATGCTGAAAGTCAGAAGTGTGGGGAGAGGAGATGGGTCGAGCGGCTCTAACAGATATGCGCATTCCACCGAATATTGATGAAGTTTGGGCACCAGCTACGCTCAGCTGAAATGTTAAGAGCGTACCATAATCCATTCTTTCATCTTAAAACATCTATCTGGATTTACATACATAGAAAATAACAGTCAGCACATTTTTCTCACGCTCGGCAGCACATTTTCTAACTGGTGCAAATGCCCTGTGCAGTGGGGTAAGGCAACATGGACAATCTAGAATGATGACTTTTGAATATGAAAAATGAACAAGGGGAGGGGGGGGGACACGCTACTGGTGAAATAAGCACTACGTATCCCAAGAGAGTATGGATTTTAAAAACAATGACTGTGTCAGATGAGACTTTTAAGGTTGCTTCCACCCGTGCGACAGTTTTTTAGCAGAGGGAGAGAAAATAAGCTGAGTCTTTTAATATTTCAGCTGCTACTACCTAAGCCTATTTCTCTGTTCTGAGCTAGGATTCCCCAGTAGCACGAAGCCAAGTCCTCATCCCAATAAAATCCCTTTTATTTAATTTACAGTGAATTCCTCTCCAGCAAAGTCCCGGCCCACAGTCTATCAAGATAGTTCACAATTACCAACCTTTATCAGGCTTGCAGAGTGGCTAGAACGATATCTTTCAGACGTTGCAATACTTGGCAAGAATGCAGGACTGAACTAATTAGCAATAGCAGTTAGACTTATATTCCGCTTCATAGGGCTTTCAGCCCCCTCTAAGCGGTTTACAGAGTCAGCCTCTTGCCCCCAACAACAATCCGGGTCCTCATTTTACCCACCTCGGAAGGATGGAAGGCAGAGTCAACCCTGAGCCAGTGAGATTTGAACCGCCGAACTGCAGATAACAGTCAGCTGAAGTGGCCTGCAGTGCTGCACCCTAACCACTGCGCCACCTCGGCTCTTCAATTGTCTCCTGCAAACACACCTTCCTTTTTGCTCCTCTTTTATTTCCTCTGGGTGGGGCCATTCGCCATCCACTTGTGGCTTTACTCCCAATTAACTAATGAATACTGAAATACCACAGCATCTTATTGTGAAGTGGTCTTGATTTTTATTCAAATCAATAGAAGTTCAGCTTTTCATATTAGAAGGTTTGCTAGGACAGTATCACTACTTCATTTTATTTTTACCAGTTTCCTCAACAAATATTTACCTTAAATATATGCATACTGTATATCTAAAGTATCAGAATTTTTTATGATAAGTTTCCCTCTTAGCACATTACCTGTTTGCTAGAATTATTAAATGAGAAAACATAATAATGGGAAGCCTTAGTCCCTGACAGATTTGCTCAAACAATAACTGATTGATTGCTTTAGTTTTCATTAATAATGTAGCAGTGGAAAAGAGAAAGGTCAGCTGCATAAAAATTATTTACTGAAATAAGTGGACAGTGTTTGAGGTTATTAATTATGAAAGCTCTGTACTTTAAAGGGAGATCTGATTTTATAAATCTATTTGTTGTGCTTACTGTTTTGTTTCGGGGTTTTTTTTAAAAAAAAAACCACTGGTAGAAAAGAGGTTTTGAAGCAAGACAATTTCCATTTACCAGTTCAGGTTTTTATTATCCAAAAGAGAGTTGTTTGTTTTGGAATTACATTTCTATTCTCTTCCTCAGAACCTCATTAATATATAAATATAAACTAGTGAGTCTGAGCTTTTAAATTTTCTGTGAAGGAAGTAGGAAGAAGACATGTTTCTTTACTGAGGCTCTAATAAAAATAACAAATTACTTAATGGCAGAGTGCTTGCTCAGTTAATGCATTCTATTCAGCTAGCAGAAACAAACATCCAGTTCTGACTCCCTCCTTTTATGGTTTTAAATGAATTATTTCATTGTCTTGTTTACCACTCCAATTTTTAACATGCTCTTATTGGGGAAACATCAATTTTAGTCTATTGGCAGGCAAAACAATGTTCCTTTTCTACAGCCCTTCAAAATATAACGTTGACAATCTGAAATTCTGTTGGTCCTTGGGTGCAATCTGGGTGCCTCCAATTACAAAAATGCAAAGGTTCCCCAAATGCTACCACGTAGGTGTAGAAAATGCTCCATTTGCTACTAAGTTGGTAATTGTCCATTTACATTTCCAGCTCTGTTGTAGGAGAAATTAAGTAAAGATGACAGCCTTTTTCATTAAATGCCGAGAAGTGGAAAACTGAAATTCACATTGGATTAGATAGGCATTTAACTTGAAATGGGAATTGTGTGTCTTGTCTCCATAAACTGGCACATATATAGCAATAGCAATAGCAGTTAGACTTATATACCGCTTCGTAGGGCTTTCAGCCCTCTCTAAGCGGTTTACAGAGTCAGCATATCACCCCCACAGTCTGGGTCCTCATTTCACCCACCCTGGAAGGATGGAAGGCTGAGTCAACCTTGAGCCGGTGAGATTAGAACCGCTGAACTGCAGATAACAGTCAGCTGAAGTGGCCTGCAGTACTGCACCCTAACCACTGTGCCATATATGTGTGTGTGTGCGTGTTTGTGTGTCTGTGTGGTGTGCAACTGTTTACAGCTGTTTACCTGCTGAAAATGTACCCTTTCCTCCGAATCGTTCCAAAAGAATGTAAGTCTTTACTGAAGCATAGCACAACAAATGACTTAACCATTGGTATGATGGGTTGGGATAAAACACAATCTGGTACAAGCTGAATTCTTAGCGAGCAGCTTTCTATGTTTCTAGGCTCTTCTTCCCCATGCAAATTATTGATAGCTTCAGAGGGTAATTTTAGTTCAGGAACTGGGATAAAGAAAAGGTTAAACTGTGGCCTGTTTAGGGACTAAGCAGATACTAAGAGGCATTGATAGAATCGTGGAATGATGGAGCTGAAAGGGATCTCAGGAGGATTATTCCCAGGAAAAAAAAAATGGCTGGGACACAAAAGGTGACGCTTTCGAAGACGTCTCCGTGGTCATGTGGCCGGCATGACTCAACGCTGAAGGCGCACGGAACACTGTTACCTTCCCACCAAAGGTGGTTCCTATTTTTCTACTTGCATTTTTTACATGCTTTCGAACTGCTAGGTTGGCAGAAGCTGGGAGAAGTAATGGGAGCTCACTCCGTTATGCAGCACTAGGGATTTAAATCGCCAACCTTTCTGTGATCAACAAGCTCAGCGCCTTAGCCACTGAAACACTTATCCCTTCCATAATTACATACTGGTTACCAAGTACCTGGATTTCGATCACATAGCCAGGGAGATGCTGTGACAGTCATAAGTGTGAGGACTGGTCGTAAGTCGCATTTTTGTGACTCCAAACTGTCTCTAAATGAATGGTCGTAACTCCAGGACTACCGGTATATCTTCAATATTTGTTTCAAAATAAATTCTTAGGGCTTTGGTTTTTTTTCCCCCACTGAAATTCATGTCTTAAAATTGCTTCAATCAATTTATTAACCTTTACGAAGTGAAATACCCACAACGGACAAGCACTTGCTGTGTGTTGTTGCCCTCTTTATAAAGCTTATGCTTGAAAAAAATAAAGCAATGATTAGGAAAACAGCAACAACATGGAAATGTACGGAATGAGTGTCACCATTACTAATGCAGCTTTCACGTCCCTGTGCTGATATATATTTCCCAATTTCCACAAAATCCACAAATCTAACTTTATGACATTTATCTTTCATAGATTAGATGCTCAAACAAGCTTCTCTGGAAACTTTTTCACTCAAGGTGCTCGCTGCGAATGGCTTGCCAATTTTATTGTGCAAATCATTTCCCATTATTTTCTTTAAAACGCTCTTGCTTTCCGAGGCCACAATTAAAATCCCTCCATATGGATCCAAGGGCAAATGGGCTTTGCTGAAACATTGCTAAGACTCTTTTGCAAATTACTTACTTTCATCCCCTCTGGATAATAGCTTCAGATGCTATCCAAGTTTCTTCTATGGCTCCCCTGGCATTGCTCATTTTGTAATAACCAAGCAGGAGCTCCCGCATCAGCAAGTTATCCACACTTTATGCAGAAATACGTTGTAGCCAGTGATGCAAAACAGGTGAGATATTCTTTTGGAAAGTCAGTTCGACCGTTATGAGCACTCGGATAATTTCATGACCCGACAAAAGCGTGCCGACAAAACCGCGTCGCTAAAACCGCGACGTCATCAACGCACCGACAACAGCGTGTCGACAACAGTGCGTCGACAGGAGGGCGGTTTACAACAGCGCGTCAGCAGAAGGGCGATTTAAGTTAAGGTTAAGAGTTAGGTTTAGGGTTAGGTTTAGGTTTAGGTTTAGGGTTAGGGTTAGGGTTAGGGTTAGGGTTAGGGTTAGGGTTAGGGTTAGGGTTAGGGTTAGGGTTACGGTTAGGGTTACGGTTAGGTTTAGGATTAGGATTAGGTTTAGGGTTAGGTTTAGGGTTAGGTTTAGGGTTAGGGTTAGGTTTAGGATTAGGTTAAGGGTTAGGGTTAGGTTTACAGCGCCCTTCTGTCGGCGCGCTGTTGTCGGCGCAATTCAGCACTCGTTCGTTGGCGCGGTTCAGAACTCGCCATTTTGTCACCGCGGTTTAGTCGGACGCGCTTTTGTCGGGCGCGCTTTTATCGGTGAACCAGATAATTTGACTTTAAATTCTATTTACCTGAAATGTGGAGATCTGAACCTACAGTTCAGTGACAAGCTGTATCATGTGGGTGAGATCTCTCTCCCAAATTCCATGCATAAGAACTGACCAATATGGGTGGCAACAGTTATTCCATCTGTCCCAGATCAATAGACAAGTTATTACAGCGAAGCAGTATATCTAAGTCTATAGCAATAGCACTTAGACTTACATACCGCTTCATAGTGCTTTATAGCCCTCTCTAAGCAGTTTACAGAGTCAGCATATTGCCCCCAACAATCCATGATGGTGAACCTATGGCACGGGTGCCACAGGTGGCATGCAGCGCCCCCTTCTGTAGGCCTGTGAGCCGTTGCCCTAGTTCAGCTCCGCCATACACACATGCGTGCCTCCCACCAGCCAGCTGGTTGTTGGGTCTCTGCCGCGCATGCACGGAGGTGGGCTGCGTGCAGGGGGTGCACGCACATGCACAGGGGCAATGTGTGCATACATGCACAGGGGGTGGGGTGCTTGCGCAGGTGCCACACACACGTTGCATTTTGGGTGTTCAGGCTAACACAGGCGCATTCTTGTGTGCTTTGGGCACTCGGTCTGGAAACGGTTAGCGACCACTCATCTAGGTCCTGATTTTATGAACCTCGGAAGGTTCAATGCTAAAGAAGCTGATAAAATTCAATGAAGAAGCTGATAAAATTTCTCATTTACTATATATGGATGATTTGAAGCTCTATGGAAAATCAGAAATAGAAATCCAATCACTGACAAACACAGTCCGAGTATTCAGCACCGATATTTCAATGCAGTTTGGCATGGAAAAATGCGCCACTGTATCCATAAAAAGGGGCAAAATCACTCCATGTGGGGGAATTGAAATGCCCAATGGCCAACTAATTAAATGCAGCGAAAATGAAGCCTACAAATACTTAGGCATCCTGCAGTTGGATAACATCAAGCATGGAGAAGTAAAAACTATTGTCAGGAGAGAGTACACCAAGAGAGTTAGGAAAAATTTGAAATCTAAATTGAATGGTGGAAATACAATCAAGGCCATAAATACCTGGGCAATACCAGTTATAAGATACACAGCTGGTATAGTTAACTGGACACAAGCAGATTTGGACATTCTGGACCGAAAAACCAGGAAACTAATGACAATGCACTACAGTTTACATCCACGTGGTGATACTGATAGACTCTACCTGCCCCGAAAATCAGGTGGCAGAGGATTATTACAAGTGAAGCAAATAGTTGAAGAAGAAAAACATGCACTGGCTGATTATTTAAAAGAAAGTCAAGAACATCTATTAATCGAAGTAAAGAACAAAAATCTACTGAAGGCCCAACAGACGAAACAAGAATACAGAAAAGATGTGATAAAATCAAGAATGGAGAGTTGGCAGAACAAAGCACTGCATGGCCAATTTCTGGAAAAAATAAAAGATAAAGTGGACAGTGAACAAACTTGGTTATGGTTAACAGCAGGTACATTAAAGAAAGAAACAGAGTCACTAATCCTGGCTGCCCAAGAACAAGCTATCCGCACAAATGCCATTAAGGCCAAAATCGAAAAATCCTCTGATGATGCCAAATGCAGACTTTGCAAAGAAGCTGATGAAACTGTTGATCACATACTCAGCTGCTGTAAAAAAATTGCACAGACTGATTATAAATTGTGGCACAATTCAGTAGTGCAAATGATCCATTGGAATTTGTGCAAAATTTTTAATATTAAAACAGCAACAAACTGGTGGGAACATCAGCCTGAAAAAGTCACTGAAAATCAGATGGTCAAGATCTTGTGGGATTTCCGTATACAAACGGACAAAATACTGGCGCATAATACACCAGACATCACACTGGTTGAGAAAAACAAGGTCACAATCATAGACATCGCAATACCAGGTGATAGCAGGGTCGCCAAGAAGGAACATGAAAAAATCGCAAAATACCAGGACTTAAAAATCAAAATTCAACGACTGTGGCACAAACCAGCAGTGGTAATTCCAGTGGTAATTGGCACACTGGGTGCTATTCCAAAAGCACTGGAATTACATTTAAAACAGTTAAAAATTGACAAAATCACCATCAGTCAAATGCAAAAAAGCCGCACTGCTTGGATCTGCACGCACATTATGAAAATATGTTACGACGTCCTAGGCCCCTGGGTGGGGCCCGACTAGTAACCAGTGCCAAATCCGGCGAAACAACTGGCCGCTGTGATACAATTAGCAATAGCAGTAGACTTATATACCGCTTCATAGGGCTTTCAGGCCTCTCTAAGCGGTTTACAGAGAGTCAGCATATTGCCCCCAACAATCTGGGTCCTCATTTTACCCACCTCGGAAGGATGGAAGGCTGAGTCAACCCTGAGCCGGTGAGATTTGAACCGCTGACCTGCTGATCTAGCAGTAGCCTGCAGTGCTGCATTTAACCACTGCGCCACCTTGGCTCTATTGAAGAATAATAATAATAATAATTGGTTATTCTAAATTCTCTCCTTAATTTCCTTTATTTTCGCTTCTATTTGCATTTCATCCCACAGTAAACTCTAATATAAGTTTCTTTTTAGAAAAAAAAAGCAAAGTTCAAAACTTCTAAAAAGACTCACTCTTATTAACTTTGAGATGAGTTCCACAAGGGAAAAGAAAATATCTCCGGCAAAGTTCCTCAGCCTTACCAAAATAAAACATTGACACTAAAGAAGACATATTTATGCATAAGATGGAGAGAAACAAAAGAACACTAGAATAGCAAGAACATGTCAAGCTTTTACTTGCATGCCTCAGGGGAAGGAATAAATGTTATTTAAAGATGAGCGTGTTTGTAAAGTATACATGAATAGATAGAAGCCAAATAAAAAGAAGTTGCTTTTGCTTTCAATTAGAGCACTGAGACATTACGTTGCCCTTTCATAATAATTAATTTTCTCAGTCTGTCTCAGTAAATACGGTAAGAGCAACGCTAATTACGATGCCATGGCTACCTTTTTTAGATAGTTTCAGTGTGCACAAACATGCGTGCCTACCTAATGCTAGTGGAGTTGTGGCTTGACAAGGAGCTATTTCTGGGAGTTTATGGCAATATTTCCTGACCCACTTTCATGTTAAGAGGGATGTGATAATAAATGTCAAAACAATCTTGGCAGATCTTAACACTACTGAGAGAGTACGAAAAGGAAGTAGACACTGCAAAGATGGAAATATCGCCAGTTTTTGGTCTTCGGCATCAGTAGCTATATTTAAAAGTCTTCCGATATCTCAGGGGTTGCCACAAAGAAGAGGGAGTCAAGCTATTCTCCAAGGCACCTGAGGGTAGAACAAGAAGCAATGGGTGGAAACTAATCAAGGAGAGAAGCAGCTTAGAACTGAGGAGAAATTTCCTGACAGTTAGAACAATTAATCAGTGGAACAGAAGTTGCCTCCAGAAGTTGTGAATGCCCCAACACTGCAAGTCTTTAAGAAGATGTTGGATAGCCATTTGTCTGAAGTGATGTGGGGTTTCCTGCCTAAGTAGGGGGTTGGACTAGAAGACCTCCAAGGTCCCTTCCAACGTGTGTGTGTGTGTGTGAGAGAGAGAGAGAGAGAGAAAGAGAGAGAGAGAATGTAGAATGCATTTGATTAATCCGAAGGGGGAAAATGAATCTGAATTGATCTAGGCATTTTTGTATTTTAGAATAGAATAGAATAACAGAGTTGGAAGGGATCTTAGAGGTCTTCTAGTCCAAACCCCTGCTTATATACATACATATACATGCATATGTGTGGCTCACTTCTGTGCAGCGAGTGGACAAGACCCTCATGAACCTTGCTGCTGCTGGCAAACGGTATGACCCTGCCTGGAGGGAACCACCCTGGGAATGTTTCTTTCTTCGCACAGTGTTGGTAAATGTGCCCGGTCCAACGTCTTTCTAGCAATTGAAAATTGTTTCTCACATGGACAATTATATGCTGCGTGTTCTGGAGTCGGCAAACCAGACAATCTCTATATCTGCACAGACAATGGAACAACAAAAAATATTGTATACCCACAAGCATTGTGAAATTAAACTTATTAGAAACTTACACTTTCTCTTTTCTTTCTTTTCCATTTAACCAGACTGGGCCACAGCAATGTGTGGCCGGGTATAGGTAGTGTATATATATTTATCATTTATCAACACAGCATGAACAGGTGGGACGGTACCTCCCGCCTGCCAGCCATTTGGAAGCCTGCCCTTATTGATAAACGAGTCCCTAACATGATGAATGACACCACACTTCCAAGAGCCACACAGGATGTCACCACCAAACACCCACAAAGAAAGCAGACAAAAACCCACACTGATGAGGAGGCACGACCAAGGACCAGAAGCCGGACTGCAAATGCACCATTAGCCTCTTCAAACCCCTCCTATCCTTACATGAAACACAAACCCCCAACCAATCAGAACACACCTCCACCCAATCAGAACACAGCCAAGCTCCCACCCAATCAGCTCAACCCCCCACTGGCAGTTAAAAGGAAGAAACAGCCGAGATCTCACATTGCTCCTGGAAGCACGAAGCCTGAAGATGACGAATGAGACTTGGTCGAAACGTCACCAAGACACCTCCAATTTTACGCGGGAGAAAACCCGAATAACCAAAGACCTACATATATATATATGATTCACCTCTGGATATATTGTCCAGTCTTGCCCTTCCACCCACTCCTCATACCCACTCCAGAGAGTAGGTGGATGGATGTTTGGTGCTGGCTTTTTTATAAACAAAACACAACTCCTGAGAATTGTGGTTGAAACTGGATACTTAGACAGCTCAAGTTCCTCTCTTGAAATGCAATTCTAAGAGTAGAAGGGTTAATGACTATTTAACCAGTTTAAGTCATAATACAGACAAAGCCTTTAAAACACTTGGCAGATTGCCACAATTATAATCTTTCGGCTTTATGCTTCACTCTGCCTTCTCACCACAGGAGGCTTTCTTCATCAGAGAAGCAGATGTATAAAACTCCTTAGCAAAACAATGACCCCTTTAAAAGCTTTTTAAGCTGTGGTGGCACAATGGTTAGAATCAGTGGTGGGATTCAAAGAATTTAACAACCGTTTCTCTGCCCTAATGATTTCTTCCAACCAAACTGCTCAGAAAGTTAACAACCGGTTCTCCCAAAGGGGTGCCAACTGGCTGAACCCCACTACTGGTTAGAATGCAGTATTGCAGGCTAATTCTGCCGACTGCCAGAAGTTCGATTTTCATGGGCTCAAGGTTACCTCAGCCTTCCATCTTTCTGAGGTTGGTCAAATGAGGACCCAGATTGTTGGGGGCAATAGGCTGACTCTCTCTGTCTTCACAGAAAAGGCTGTGCAATATATAAGTCCAAGTGCTATTGCTATTGCTATTTTCATCATGTCATTTGTATTTCTACCGAGATTTCTCCAGCTTTAACAATTGTTTATGATGGAGCTTTGTTCTGACCCCCTCCTCTGTCCAGTAACGAAAGCCGAGACACGCTTAATGAGAATGTCCTTTAATAACAAGACCAGACTCTCAGTGGCTGAAAGCCGAGTAAACAAACAGATAAGGACCTTGGCAGCAAGGCCGACAAACCTTGGCAGCAATTCAGACAAACTCTGGCAGCAATCCAGCCTGCCAAGTTTGTTTCTCTTTAGTCCCAAACGTTGACTTCTGCAAGAAGGGCGTGGCACAAGCAGTCTTTTTTATAGTCTGGAGAGGAGCCTAACGACCATCAGCTGAGCGTAATTACCTCCTGTAATTACGTAGTTGTTCTTGACACCGAGTAGCTCTTCGACGGCATGCATCCCGGAACAACTCACTGTTGCTTTCCGGCTCACTCTCCCTTGTCTCCTCCCCACTGATCCAAGGCTCAGGCGCCACCTGGTGGCCAACCAGTCTCTCTGCGTCCTGCTCGGAGTCGGAACCTTGTCCAGGGTCCTCCACATCCTCCAGGGCCGACTCATAGGGCCCCTCACTGTCGGAGTCTGGTGGCAGCTCCAACGGTTCCTGCTGGGCCACAACAGAGCTCTAACAATGCAATGAACTCTGCAATGAACAATTAGTTCCTTGCAATGAACTAATATCCTTTCATTTCCCCCCCCCCCCCACTAGCATTAATCCATGTATTCTACTGTCACATAGATATAGGATTCAGTTCTGGATATATTTACCAATCTTCTCCTTCCAGCTCTTCCATGTTACATACTTCACAAACTAGATAAATGCAGCTGAAAAAGGTAGCCCAGACGGTAATGCTATTATTGTCCCGGGGGCATAATTGAGCTTAAATTGTAGGCCAAGTATCCAGATGTTGATGCAAATTTGGAAACAAATTGGAATATAGCCGCAGTTCCAGCCTTATCTTCTTGTCTTTCTTTCTCTTCCAGGTTCATGGCAAAGCTTGAAAAAGGTTGGACTGCTTCAATGAACTGTGAGGAGTGGCAGATTTCTGCAGCTTTTGCCAAACCTCTTCAAAATAAGTGCATCCCTAATTTGGATGTGGCTGTGATCATGCAGAAGCCTGTTTTTAAAAAACGTTACCTTGTTTTTTAAAATTTAAAAGCTACGGACGCAGGCAGTCTTTGACTTATGACCACAATTGGACCCAAAATTTATGTTGCTAAGTGAAACGTTTGTTACGTGAGTTTGCCCCATTTTACGACCTTTCTTGCCGGCGTTGTAAAGTGAATCTCTGCGGTTGTTGAGTTAGTAATACAGTTCAGTGAATCTGGTTTTCCCCATTGCTGGTCAGAAGTTCACAAAAGGTGATCACATGACCCCCATGGACACTGCAACCCTCATAATGTGAGTCAGTTGGCAAGCATTTCAAATTTTCATCGCATGGGAGTGCTGCAATGGTTGTTAAGTGTGAAAAGTGGTCAGAACTCACTTTTTTACTTCAAATGGTCACTGAACAAACTGTTGTAAGTCAAGGACTGCCTGGATTTACTTTCAGCCTTACAGCTATTTCTTCCCTATTGATTCTTGTTTGGAACAATTCCAATGAAATTATAAGCTCACGGAAGAAATTTCCAGCACAGGACAGGAGTAACCATCCCTGATTTATTGCTAGTGGATAATAACAACTCCACTGCACAATATTTTATATATATATTTAGTGTCACAACCCCTGGTATGCCCAAATATGGGAGGAAGCAGACTGCTTCCTTTCTCTGTCTATCGGCTCGTCACAAGAGACCATCACGACAGAAAGCCATTATTTTTACTGTTGCCTTTTTGTTACATTTGTGTTGCATTTGTGCTGATAAATAAATAAATAAAGGGAGACTAGTATAGATCTATTTCAAGCTATTTAGCTCTCATCAGCTAGCCATACCCTTACTGGGATTCGAACCTGGGCTGTATTATATATCAGGCAGTTATATTAGCCACTAAGCCACAGCCTCTCTTCCTTTATCAGATAGGCCAGGGAATTAGGTATGTATTGTGTCACAACCCCTGGTATGCCCAAATATGGGAGGAGGCATACTGCTTCCTTTCTCTGTCTATCGGCTCGTCACAAGAGACCATCACGACAGAAAGCCATTATTTTTAATGTTGCCTTTTTGTTACATTTGTGTTGCATTTGTGCTGATAAATAAATAAATAAAGGGAGACTAGTATAGATCTATTTCAAGCTATTTAGCTCTCATCAGCTAGCCATACCCTTACTCATCCAAACCAGTCCGAACCGGTAGGTGAACCATTGGACCAAACTGGCTAATAATACTGCAAATACTATTGCTGAAGTCGTTAAGCTTCCTTACAGAAAAATCTACTTGACATTCTTGCTACAGATTTTGAAAATATAGTTCATTCAAACTATAGTTCATTGATATTGTGTTAATATCAAGCAAAAAAAACCGACATTGCTTACATCTAATAAGAACAATGTTTTTATATTTGCATTATATTCTCACATCATCTTCCTTGGCAATATTGATTCATAAATCATCAGAACACTTGATGTGCAGAAACACATCAGTGGTTAAATGCAGCACTGCAGGCTACTGCTAGATCAGCAGTTCAGCGGTTCAAATCTCACCGGCTCAGGGTTGACTCAGCCTTCCATCCTTCCGAGGTGGGTAAAATGAGGACCCAGATTGTTGGGGGCAATATGCTGACTCTCTGTAAACCGCTTAGAGAGGGCTGAAAGCCCTATGAAGCGGTATATAAGTCCACTGCTATTGCTATTGCTATTTGGAACCACCAATTCTAACACCTAAATTACCTTATAAATCAAGTTTCAAAAAAGTGAGCGTGTACCACCCGATTATCACTTCAATGCAAGTGAATCTTAGTAGGAGGTGATGAGTATAACACGGTCTTAATAGATATATGTCTTAAATAGAATTAACGTGGTAATTGGTGTTATGTTTGATCCCAAGCACATTTATAGAGATAAACACACATAAAAATACATTATCTCTGCCTTGAGGAGAACTATCAATATATTTTGAGCAAGGCTCGTCAAAATGCAACCAACATTTGATTCAGAAGGAAACTGTGGCAGTTTCCTAGCTACATTTGTTAATATTTAAGATGCCGCAAAATCCTTCTTTTTTTTGTTGGTTTGTATGGCTCTTCCCATATAAATTGATTTCTTTGCTGTTGTTGTTTCTGTTATCTCTGATTTCTCACGATTGTGGTGTTGTGGCAAGTATATCGCCTACAAAAACAATTAAGAGCTATGAGTGGTGCAGTGCAGTTGTGGGTTTCCAATTTTTTTTTACTACTGGTTCGCTTGTGCATGTGCGTATACTTCAGGGGTGGGTTTCTCGCCCCGTTCCAACCGGTTCGGTTGGAACGGGGCCAGCGGCGTCCTCGTGCACGCGCGCAGTGCACGCATGCGTAGTAGCGCCTGTGCGATGCTCCAGCTGCTCCTGGAGGATCGCGCAGGCACGGTATGCGTTCTGCGCATGCATGGAAGCGCAGAACTAGTCAAAACTGGGTAAGAAACGCGGGCGGGTGGGCCCTTCGCCGTTCCCGGAAGTTACTTACTTCCGGGTTCGCCGACCAACCGGTTCGCAGGGACCGCCACGAACCGGTTGAAACCCACCCCTGGTTCAGTCGACCTTGACTTTCTGAGAAAGAATCTTATTATAGCTACATAGCACCCACACTGTGTATAATCCTCCCTCCCATTTTCCCACAGTAGAAAATGTGGCGGGCCCGAAGTCCTGTTATTCTGTTGTGTTAATTCTGTAAAAATCAGAAAACAAACAAAAATGGCCACGTCACCAAGGAAAAGTATAGATAAGTAACCCAAAGCTATAACTATTGAGCTATTAAAAAAAAATAAGTGGAGGTTAAAATGAGTATGTATGTATATATGTTCCAGAGGTGGGTTCCTACCAGTTTGCACCTATTCGTCAAATCTACCAAACCGGTTAGAAGAGATTCCACCAGTGGACCCGGAAAGCAGGCCACACCTACAGAAGAGGTTCCAAAAATTTTTGAAACCCACCACTGATATGTTCACGCTTAAAGGAAAAAGAATGTATATCAGTCCTCAATGAAAATAGAAAACTGCTAGAAAATAATCAATCAGTATCAATCAATCAATAATAAATCAGTCTCTTTAACAAAAGAAGAACACATTTGTCCAGGAAATGGTAAGGTACAGGATAAAGGAGATGAATGAAATCCCAAGACTGTAAAAAAGAAAACTCATAAGACTATATTTAAGAAGAAGAATTCTACATTTCCAGCATTGCATCAAAGATACTGGGGGGAAAAATAGATGGTGGTTTATCCGGTCCTTTTTAAATTATCTTTGAGCAATTTTGGAGAACTCGTGAAGCACGTATTGTCCAATATTCATGGAAGAGGGTACGGGAAGATTCCCAACAAAATCATTTCAAATGGACTCATTCGAGTGTATCGGGAGCTGTAATGTAGCCAGCACCTGAAACGGATCCCTAGGAATGAAACCATGGAATTTGGCTTATAACTGAATGGAGGTTCCAGACCAAAAGAGGATTTCTTGGTCTTATTATCGGTCTTTTAGAACGAATGAGTGCCTTCCTCTTGCAGAGAGGATCACTTCCTTTAACATGAGGCCAGTCCCATCCTGATTGATAAAATCAGACCGGAGAGGATTTAGGGTTGAGTGAATGAGCAGTAATTATCATCTCTCCAGACCATCTGTTCTCAAGACTTACAAGCCAAAAATTAAAAAAAATTGTTACCAATACTACATCCCAATGATTTGCTCTAGCAGGTCCAAACTGAGAAGGGAAATGTAGCATGTATGGAAAGAAACAGCGCATATTGTTCACAGCAAGTCACTCCCCAGCCCCATTCTGATTTTTCTTGGGGGAGGAACCCTGCGTAATATTGAAAAGGCGATACTGCTCTGCTCTTTATGGACTTGATGTTTGTAAAGCACTTTACGCTGGCTCGGAAAAGAGCTTAATGAGGCCCCCTCTGTTCTTGATCTGATCCATCACAAGAATTCCTCCATATGTACTCCAGCTGAGGTCCCATCTGCTTCATTGCGCTCAGCTCTTTAATAAACCAAGAGGAAACCATCTGGATCCATCAGACTTTGAGGTGAAACTGTTTTAACTTGGAAAAATTTATGGCAACTCTCTGACTAAAACTGACCAGGGAGGGAGTTTTATAAGAGACATGACAGGCAATCCCACCCAAAGCACAAAGCATTAATCTGAACTCTACCATCCAAGCTGCAGCATCCTGGTGAGATCTTGTTTATGTATTTGATCAGTTTACTGGGCCGCCCAACTTAGAAATTTTGATTCGCACCAAAAGCAGGGACTACCGGATGAAATATAACACAGAAGAGATCATTCCATCTATTACAGATGGGCTTATCTGGCCCAATGCCTGTGAGAAAAACTGGTTTTTCACTTCCTTTACAGGCCACCAAATCTTGAGGAGGACGCTGCTTTAAAGGGCAGGGACTGCTAAAGAGAAGGCGACCTCCTGGGTTTTGCAAGATGACATTGTGTTATAGAAGGGAACTCCATTTCCCCTCCTCTCAATTTCCCTAGCTTTGTCTTTCTTCTGTCAGAGGATCCTTCCCCTTAGCTGTACAGGCCCACGATCACCCATGCTCTCAACCATCTAGGCATCTCTTTTTCTCCATTCCCTATAATATACTTCATTATATGTTGTGCAAAAAAGGAATCATGCGCTGTGAGTTCGATCCTAGATAGAGGCAGATATACTCCACATTGACGACAAGAAGGGCATCCAGCCATTAAAACACTCTGCCCAGACTCCACCTCGCAAGGTATTATGGGGTTGTTAAAAGAAGATATGTTGTACAAACAGTTCTTGGTGCTCTCTGAGCTTGGTTGTTTTCTTGCAGGTGTTTCGTTTACCCAAATAGGTGACTTCATCAGTGCTGACGAGCACCAGTACTGCACTGATGATGCTACCTGGTTGGGTAATGAAATGTCTTCAATAAATCAATCTAGTTCAGGGGACACTAAGGGCCCCAACAGTTCAGAGTTGAATTAAAAATATTTTCTTCTACTGATTAGGTAAAGTCTCCGCTTTCATGAAAATAAAATAAAGCACGGAATACGTGCTCCATCTTAAGGAATAAAAATAAGATAGAAACAATAGCAATAGCAATAGCAGTTAGACTTATATACTGCTTCATAGGGCTTTCAGCCCTCTCTAAGCGGTTTACAGAGTCAGCATATCGCCCCCAACAACAATCCGGGTCCTCATTTCACCCACCTCGGAAGGATGGAAGGCTGAGTCAACCTTGAGCCGGTGAGATTTGAACCGCTGAACTGCTGGTAACAGTCAGCTGAAGTGGCCTGCAGTACTGCACCCTAACCACTGCGCCACCTCGGCTCTTACGAACATTTCCTTTACGAACATTTTCTTATGAGGAAACAAACATTTCCTCATAAGAAAATATTGAGCATCCATCCTGAATTGTCAACCCGTTGTTTATATTTCAACTTTAAAAAGAATAGCATTAAAATCTTATTAAGATTATAAAAATAAGAATATGATGCTGTCAACAGAAAGAAGAAGAGAACCAGTAGCAAAGATGCCTTTTAAGAGAGAAGTACATTTAGTAAAATTAAGTTAAATAACAATAGCGTAGTAGACAACATTGCAATTATTTTCAGCAATTATTCTTCCATGGGGAATGGAGAAACGTTCTAACCTAAGAATTAATCTCGTGGCTCCTCCTGCTTAGCATTCAAGGCGAAATCTTTCCATATCCCGAATTCTAAATATGAGTAAGGTTTTATCTCAGTGGGGGTCTCCACTTTATCAAGACAGTTCTGAGAGACTGTCGTAAGGGGGGGGGAACCTAAATAAAACTGGAGCAATGCTATTGTGAGCACACCAAAGGAATAGAGTCGCTCTCTCAAAGCATGATCATAATTTGGTTATTTATAAGCTTGTAAGTCTCTAAATGCATAAATTGGCCATGAAAGCATTCAATTAAATCATATTACATGAACACTGAATAAATGGCTCTAAAGACCCCAGGGAGCATCTAACCTTGTTTGGAGATCATGCCATATGCAAGGTAGAGAGAGAGGTGGGGGGGAAAGAGATAGAGAGAGAAGAGGGGATGGTGATGAAGTTAATCATAATACTTATGATTTCCATTTCACATCAAGTGGTTTTCACTTAGACATTTCCTTTTAATATTGGCTAACAGCTTGTTTTCGCTTCTTATTCAATACGGTGGGTTTTTTAAAAAATTCTACACAAACTTCATACCCCTGAACCCATACTAAACAAGGACTAAACTTTTTAATTAATAAATTGACGGCACGAAGGTGAATATTGGCATTTCATAAATAATTTAAAAAATCACCTTTGTTTATGCAAAGGGTATCAAGTTTGCTTTGCCTTAAAAATTGAACTAATTGAAGAGGCTATTCAGGTCAGCTCCTGGTAGTAAAGTTGACTGGATTACATTGTGATGTTTCAAAAGGATGTGATCGGGCAAAAGAAAAGGAAAAAAAAAATAAAAAAAGGAAGAAAGAAAAGTAAGCCAAGGCTGTGAAAATTTAATTTGACTGAGCAACACCATTAACATTTCAGTTTTATGCAATGGGAGGGGGGGGTTCTAAAAATATGCCTGCATAATTTAACCACCCAGAGTTGCCAAGTGGAGAGTTCCCACGTAGAAAAAAAATAGGATGTGTGACCTTAAAAGAGAAATTACAGAAAGAATCAAAGGTGACAACTTTATTGGCTCCCAGGGATAACTGACAGACTAGCCTTAGGAAGCATGGAGGTGAATGAATTTTCATGAGTCGCAATGCGAGCAGATGGCTCAATTTTGGGACTCGTTGGCTTTGTATCAACTCTTCTCCTTTTATGACTGCCGTCTTTAGTGTCGCTGAGAGTTTTGAGGCACCACAGGAGATTATGCAAATGGGCAGTTATGACGCTGAGTTAATTACTGGCAAGCATGTGTCAATCTTGTCAGAATCAAGTTAAACACGAGCGCATAGGCCCGCTCTGGAGAGTAACAGAACAAATGCAAAACTGAGCAATAACCATCCATCATCTTATTTCTGATGAAGAAGATTGGAGAATATGCATGACTCATACTAATACAGAAGGAAGCAGGATTGCTCCAGATTAAGTGAATAGCAATAGCAATAGCAGTTAGACTTAAATACCGCTTCATAGGGCTTTCAGCCCTCTCTAAGCGGTTTACAGAGTCAGCATATCGCCCCCAACAACAATCCGGGTCCTCATTTCACCCACCTCGGAAGGATGGAAGGCTGAGTCAACCCTGAGCCGGTGAGATTTGAACCGCCGAACTGCAGATAACAGTCAGCTGAAGTGGCCTGCAGTGCTGCACCCTAACCACTGCGCCACCTCGACGAAGGAAACTTCTGGTCCAGATTTCATTTAACAGGGTACTAAGCACCTTATATTTCACATTGTTTAGAATTTAGTCTAAAGGTATTTTAAGGGAAACATAATTCTGTGTTAAATCAAAGGGGTAGCATCTACGGCCAAGCAATATTTCTAAGCTTCAAGTTCTAGCAACATTGATATGCCCATTGTTCCTAACCTTCTGCCTTTTAGGTAGCAATAGCACTTAGATCTATATACCACTTTACAGTACATTGCAGCCCTCTTTAAGTGGTTCACAGAGTCAGCCCCCAACCATCTGGGTCCTCATTTTACCCACCTCGGAAGGATGGATGGATGAGTCAACCTTGAGCTTGGTGAAACTCGAACTGCCAAATTGCAGGCAGCCAGCAGTCAGCAGATGCAGCCTGCAGTACTGCACTCTAACCACTGCGCCACCATGGCTCAATAGCAATAGCAATAGCAGTTAGACTTATATACCGCTTCCTAGGGCTTTCAGCCCTCTCTAAGCGGTTTACAGAGTCAGCACATCGCCCCCACAGTCTGGGTCCTCATTTCACCCACCTCGGAAGGATGGAAGGCTGAGTCAACCTTGAGCCGGTGAGATTTGAACAGCCGAACTGCAGATAGCAGTCAGCTGAAGTGGCCTGCAGTACTGCACTCTAACCACTGCGCCACCTCAGCTCAAAATAAGGATGCAAATTATTCATGGCTAGAAGCTAAACACTGTGATCCGACATGTTTCTCCTTTGCTTTTCACACAGAGGCCATCACAGATAATTCTGTTATTTTATTTATTTTCACATCGATCGCTTTCCTGTTATTTCAGAAACTCAGTAAAGCCTAATTGTCTTTTTCCCTTTGCATTCTGTGAGATGGATCAGGACGATGGAGAAAATGATAGTGATTTCACAGCTGGATGGGTAGTTAGAGACGACTTTCCCGGTTCCTAATCCAACTTTGTAACCATTGCTGGTAGAAAGGGTTTAAAAAAACTGCCGTCTTATTTCATAGCAGCAATATTCTTTTTCTTTGCAGCAATATTCATATTTATTAATAATTTGCATCTTTAGTTTTTTAAAACTAAAGGTTTTTACAGGGTTAAACTCTGAAGTAGGTACTTTTCATTTGTTCATTTGTTTGTGTCTGCCTTCATTATTTTTACAAACAATTCAAGGGAGTGAGCATGTCAACACAATTTCCTCCTGTTTTTTACCCCCCAACAGTGAGGTGAGTTGGGCTGAGAATCACTAGCCCAAAAGCTCCTGTAGGAGCTTGAACCCATGATCTCCTGCTTTCTAGCCTGACAATTTAAGTGTCTTTAAGCCAAAACTTAATTTAAAGTTTGGGTCCTTTCAGCCTTCCACCACCTAAAAACCAGATAAAATATACAAGAGGGAAATCACAGAAGCTGAAAATTTCAACCCAACTTTTTCCAGTAATCCTATGATGTCATTGGCCCTGCTTCTTCGGTCCCCTGGCAGGGCAAAAAAAGAAAACAGATCAAATAAACCCTGGGGCCAAAGAAAGATGCTGATTTCTATAAGGAGCAGATGGATGGGTAAACAATGAATAACGAATGAGGTGAGAGAATAAATTAGTGCAAATAATCAGCCACAAAAATATCCTCATAAAACTAAACAATTAGAAGAAGAAAAAGGAACAAATTAAGGTTCTTACAACTTGCTTTGAGTTTGAATGTTTTCAATGATTTTATTGGGTTCTTTTAAAAAAATAATAATGCTTTAAGGGTGTTTTATTGGTTTAAGGTTAGGTTTAATAAATTTATATGCCGCCCAATCCCGAATACTAAAAAATTTAAAATAAAGAGACAAGGCAAGTTAAAAGACACAACATGCACTCAACCTTAGTGGGGGCTGGACCTCAATCAAGAGGTCAACAGCCCCAGGCCTGCCGGAATAGCCAGGTCTTAGTAGACTTTCGGAAGGCCGCGAGAGTGGGGAGGGTCCGGATCTCTGGGGGTAGATCGTTCCATAGGGCCGGGGCAGCTACAGAGAAGGCCCTCCCCTGAGGAGCCGCCAGACAACATTGTCTAGCCGACGGCACCCGGAGAAGGCCCATCCTGTGAGATCTTATCAGACGCTGGGAGGTATGTGGCAGGAGACGGTCTCGCAGATATTGGGTTGGCCACCTTTGTTATCTTGACATAATTTAAGGAACAGACAGAGTGCAGAAGGAAGAAGAAATTGATGTCTTGTCCTTGAGTGTTTCCGGCATCAATGAAATTCAGCTCCTTCTGTCATCCACTCTGGAAAACAGAAGGAAGCAAACCTAATTCTGATTATGGCAGCATCTTTGCCTTCTCCTTCTTGTCAGGGATGAGAACTTGGAAGGAAACCTACAATGAACGTTCAGCAGTGATCTTCAGAGAAAGAAGTGAAACCAGTGAGCGAAATGGTCCATCAAAATCCCTGTGCCCAGGGCCGGATTTTCCTATAGGCTAACTAGGCTTCAGCCTAGGGCCTCGAGATCAAGAGGGGCCTCCATTCAAATTGTTAGCAAAATTAAAATCACGCTATTCTAAAAACAGTGAACACTAAAACACTGAACCGAAAAGAAGGAGAAATTCTATGCATATGACTAATAAACAAACATAAAAATGTATTGGTTAAGATCGTTCCAGCACCGCGGCAGTTGGGGAGCCCGCCCACATTCCTGGCAACGGCGGTCGGGCAAGAGGCGCGGCCGCTCCCAGTAGCCGCCCCGTCGACGCGGAGCCCACCAGCGGCCAGGCAGGTGAGGGCGAGGGGGCCGAGCCGGGCAGCTGAGCGCAGCAGGGGAGGCGGCTGGCCTCGCTGCCTTTGCCGCAGAGCAGAGCCGCCCTCCGTCGGGAGGCCAGTTATATATATTGATATATATTGATATATATCACAGTAATGATGTATTTTATTGTCTCTCATGTCATTTACAAGCTTAAAAATGGGAGGTGAAAGGGCCTCATAAGTGGAATAGCCGAGGGCCTCTTTTCATCTAAATCCGGCCCTGCCTGTTCCTAAAGGCATTCAGGACCTACCTTAAAAAACATGCACTCCACACATCATGAGCGAAGGAGTAATCCCGCTCAATATTGAGACATGGACATACCATCCATCACCCTATGCTCATTTCTGCTGCTTGGAAACAGATAGTGTTCAAAAGCTATAAAGCCCAGGAGAATTGCAGAGAAGTTGGGTGACTCAGAAGCACATTGGAATGCAAACGTTTTATTTTTGCCTTTTAGTTTTTACTTTCCTCTTTCTTCCACTGTGGCTTTTGATTGATGCTATTGTTGCATTTTACTGCTTGAAGAAGTGTTTGTCTCGGAAGCCTTATATAAACATGCCAAATAATAAACGAATAAAATCTTGAGGAAACAGGAGAGTCCTTTGGGATTCTCAAACATTCTGGAGTCAGTTTTACGGTGATCATCTTGCTCATTTCTCTTACCAAAGGCTTTTCTGAAGACAGCAAAGCGGGGGCTTCTTCTAACCTTAACTGAAAAAGAGTACATGGAAGGTACTTCAGGAGGTTCTCTGTAGGAAAAGAACTGTGGTTCCCTAGAGAAGAACTGCACGGAACTGAGATGTGGAGCATGTTCAAAAAATCTTCTTGAAATCCTGTCCTTGACAGAGTCTTCCAATCCCTGTAGGAATTCTTTCACTTGGAACCTTTGTCCATTCTCTCAGAGGTTCCCTGAGCAAAATCACCACAATGAAAACTTGTTTTCATAACAATTTGAAATCAACACTTGACCAGTGAAGCCAGGGGTGAGATCCTACTGGTTTAACAACTGGTTCGCTGTACGGACGCACACAGTTTTGAGAATACTTTCCTTCTGCATTGCTACTGGGGAGGGAAACAGCTGAGATGAGGCATTCCACTCTGCCACGCGACTCAGCTTAGAAGATAAAGCTCAATAGCAATAGCAGTTAAACTTATATACCGCTTCATAGGGCTTTCAGCCCTCTCTAAGCGCTTTACAGAGTCAGCATATCGCCCCCAACAACAATCCAGGTCCTCATTTTACCCACCTTGGAAGGATGGAAGGCTGAGTCAACCTTGAGCCGGTGAGATTAGAACCGCTGAACTGCAGATAATAGTCAGCTGAAGTGGCCTGCACCCTAACCACTGCACCACCTCGGTGGGCACAGGTGGGCTCACTTGATCGTCAAAGCGAACCGATTCACTCCCAGCTGATCAATGGAGCTACCGGTTCACCCGAAATCAGTCCGAACCGGTAGACTCCACCCCTAAAGGTAGCTGTTCTGTAGCTGGCTTTCTTAGAGTTGTCAACAGTGGAAAATACAAAAAAAATTATAGTCATTTCAACTTCAGCATCTCGGTGCATTTTTTTTTTCCCCTGAGTTAGATATAACTGTGTTTTGGAGAGGGGAGAAGAGGGGTGATCATAAATTCGGTGATAGCAGCTTCACTACAAAACAATACAGTGACATGTTTTCCAACACTAGGATTCATGTACCTTAACTCCCTCCTGAGACTGATAGCAACATCACTGCATATTTAAGGCGATAATCTACACCTTTCTAGCATTGGCAATGTCAGACAAACGGTTCTTCTACTAACGGTTAACTTCTGCCGAGCTTTTGCAATTCCCCCATTCCAGAAGCTTGGAAGCATGTGACTCCCCCACTATTGATTGTTTCCAAGCTGAGCCGCGTGAAACAGGCACCATATGTGGCAAGGGGCTTGTTTTACCTATGACTGAGTTTCCACTGTTGTCTTAGTCGCCCGAAACAATGTGAGCTAGGTGTGAAGACAGCATCTGTTGTCCTCATTAAACTTAATCTCCTTAGACTGGATTTTCAGCGGAGTTCTCAAAGCAATTGAGATGTTCTAGGGGAGGGGGAGGGAAATCATCAAGGCCATCTGGAGGAACTTGTAAAATCATCATTTCTGCTTCCTATTTCAAAAGTGATTCGGCCTCAAGCAAATCATCTTTCATCTTCGACCCTTCCTGTTCAAAGGGAAGCTTTCACTCTCTTCTGTGGATAATGCTGATGGAAGCTCTAGAACAGCTTGGCCTCTGCCTGGCTTGATTCATTACTATAAGTTCTTTCTCCATTATATAACAGCTCCAGGGTCAAATTTATAGGTGACTCCAAAGGACAAAAATGTTGACTTTTAATGCTTCCGCTTACGAAATGCTGGCACTTCTTAGAATATATGCATTTATTTTATTGACTGCATGATGACAGCCAACCTTCATACGGGCAGCCCTTAACATACAACCAATTGCTTAGTGATTGAAATTATAATGGACTCAAAAAAAAAAAGTCCTGAAGGTTGCGACTGCTGCATCACCCCCGTGGACACGTGATTGTATTTCAATCATTTGGCAACCGGCTCACATTGTTGACTGGTGGCAACCTCCTGAAGTCACACAATCATATTGGGTGTCATTTTTATCATTTTCTGTTTCATTGGCAAAACAATCATCCATTGGATGATATGGGTTCAGACTTACAATTCACTTAATCACCATGGGATTCACTTAAAGGCTGCAGCAACTCATTTGACACCCATCGTAACAAGCGTCATAAATTTATGTCTGGTCATGTGGTGATTCAGCTTACAACTGCAAGTACTTCCGGTCTCAAATGCGGTCGTAAGTCAAGACTACATGTCCGAAGTGGCGCAGTAGTTAGGGTGCAGTACTAGAATAGAATAGAATAATAATGGAATGGAATGGGATGGGATGGGATGGGATGGGATGGGATGGGATGGGATGGAATAGAATAGAATAGAATAGAATAGAATAGAATAGAATAATAATGGAATGGAATGGAATGGAATGGAATGGAATGGAATGGAATGGAATGGAATGGAATGGAATGGAATGGAATAGAATAGAATAGAATAGAATAGAATAGAATAGAATAGAATAGAATAATAATGGAATAGAATAGAATAGAATAGAATAGAATAGAATAGAATAGAATAGAATAGAATAGAATAGAATAGAATAGAATAGAATAGAATTCTTTATTGGCCAAGTATGATTGGACACACAAGGAATTTAATTTTGGTGCATATGCTCTCAGTGTCCATAAGGAGAATAAAATACATTCATCAAGAATAAAGAGATACAACCCTTAGCGCTAGTCAAGGTTACTAATAAGCTATCAAATCGTACTAGGAAACAAATAAAAAACAATGCAAGTTGAAAGATACAAGCAACATGGTTATAGTCATAAGTGGGGAGAGTTAGGTACTAGGAAGGAAGGGAAGAATAATAGTATGCTTTATTGTGTTTTTATTTTCTGTAAACCGTCTAGAGTCGCCGCAAGTAGGCAGCTGTATAAATTTTTCTAAATAAATAAATATTAAGGACATATTTATGTGACATCAGCTGGGGAATCCCAGCGTTGACTCAAAGCAATAGCTTGTGGTTGAGGAAGGTATGTAGTGCAATGAAGCGTTGGGTACCGTTCTGCTGTGTCTAGTCTTTGGGGGGGAAAACCCTCTCACAGGATGAATGGCAAGGTGGCGCAGTGGTTAGAGCTGAGGTGGCGCAGTGTTTAGAGTGCAGTACTGCAGGCCACGTCAGCTGACTGCTATCTGCAGTTCAGCGGTTCTAATCTCACCGGCTCAAGGTTGACTCAGCCTTCCATCCTTCCGAGGTGGGTGAAATGAGGACCCAGACTGTGGGGGCAATATGCTGACTCTGTAAACCGCTTAGAGAGGGCTGAAAGCCCTATGAAGTGGTATATAAGTCTAACTGCTATTGCTATTGCTATTGCTAATGCATTTGTCAAAACTCGTCTGATGAGATAAACCAGGCAGAATCATGTTATATTTTACAATCAACCAAACTGTGCTCATTATTCAAAACAATGCTACAAATATCCACCAAATGGGACATTTTTAAGAGATCAGCCATCTCTTTGAGCCTGTGGCTACGTCTGCCCAATTTCTCAAGTGGATTTAATGTCTGCAGATGGGCTGCCAAGCCCCAAGGATCTCTGCAGAATAGTACTTTCATTCAGTACCACAAACGCTCCTTCCATGCTAATAATGGCTTCTTTGCAAGTTTCTCTCACCCAAATTTTCAAAGATCTAACAATTAAGCCCCTTCTGCTGCTGCCCTTGGATTCTGGGCTCATTGCCAAGACTTAAACTGGCGGGAAAACACAGATAAGAACCAGCTTGCTAATCTACCCGAGGACCTTGAGAAGACCAAAACAGAAACTTTGCTGAGAATGTCTTTATTATGGGCCCACGTAAGGAAATAAGTGAACATCACAAAGAAATAACACATTCATGTACACAGACAAACATTTGTTTCTTTGGTTTATGTCCTGGTTTTTTTGTAGAGGACCTTAAGTTGGCATATAAAGGGCTCCTTCCGATTTTCCTGCACAGTAACAACTATGGTTGAGCCGAAATAGCAATAGCAATAGCAGTTAGTCTTATATACCGCTTCATAGGGCTTTCAGCCCCCTCTAAGCGGTTTACAGAGTCAGCATATCGCCCCCAACAACAATCCGGGTCCTCATTTCACCCACCTCAGAAGGATGGAAGGCTGAGTCAACCCTGAGCCGGTGAGATTAGAACCGCCGAACTGCAGATAGCAGTCAGCTGAAGTGGCCTGCAGTACAGCACTCTAACCACTGCGCCACCTATCAAGTGTCTATGATTGAAATGCAGTGTCAAATTTCAGGGGTGAGCAGGTGTGTCAAACTCAAGGCCTGTGGGCCAGACCTGACCCATGGGGTGCTTAGATCTGGCCCGTGGGGCTACCCTGGAACCAGCAAAGGACCGGCCCGCAGTTCCTCTGCCAGCAAAAATGGGCTCTCGGTCTCCATGTTTGGCTGGGACAGCCTCTTGCAACCCTCTGCCAGCAAAAATGGAGCTCCTGAAATTGGAGCAAGGGCCACCACAAGTACCCCTGACACAAGTGATGTCCAGCTGCCCACACCCACCCACGTCCGCCCCAGCTCTCCGAGGTCAAACACAACCCTGATTTCAACCCTCAATGAAATCGAGTTTGACATCCGTGAATTAGATTCAGAGTCTCTCTATTCCTTACCCAGCATTACACCACACAAACTATATACACACACACACAGAGTGATGTTTCTTATACTATACAATACACTATACACAAAACATAACATGGGACCAGGATATTTGAGGGGCTGCCTCTCCCTGGCTACATCCATTCATCCCATCTACTAGGAGAAACAAGTCCCATCTACTAAGGAATGTCATCTTATGGAACCCAGGTAGAGATCTATATTGGAACGTATGAATTATTTGGGGAAAGAGAGAAAGAGATGCTCTCTAGGAAACCATCAGACAAGAGAAGCCCACAGTCGCTTAGCAGTCAGGGAAAGGAAATTAGGTAAGACCCACCCTAAAGACAGGAAGTTGTTCCTTCAGTCCAGAGGTGGGTTCCTATCAGTTCTCATCAGTTCGGTAGAACCGGTTCGTCAAATCTACCGAACCAGTTAGAAGAGGTTTCGCCAGTGGACCCGGAAAGCAGGCCACACCTACAGAAGAGGCTCCAAAAAAATTTGAAACCCACCACTAACAGACACACACACACACAGACTCACACAGAGAAAGAGAAAGAGAAAGAAAGGAAGGAAGAAATAAAGAAAAAAAGAAAGAAAAGTGAGAGAGAGATGAAAGAAAAAATGAAAAAGGGACAGAGAGACAAAAGGAAGGAGAGAGCGAGAGAGTGAGAGAGAAAGAAAGGAAGGAAGGAAGGAAGGAAGGAAGGAAGGAAGGAAGAAAGGAAGAAAGGAAAAAAGAAAAAGTGAGAGAGATGAAAGAAAAAAGGAAAAAGGGACAGAGACAAAAGGAAGGAGAGAGAGAGAGAGAGAGAGAAAGAAAGAAAGAAAGAAAGAAAGAAAGAAAGAAAGAAAGAAAGGAAAAAAAGAAAAAGTGAGAGAGATGAAAGAAAAAAAGGAAAAATGGACAGAGAGACAAAAGGAAGGAAAGAGAGAGAGAGAGAGAAAGAGAAAACACATGGCCGGCAAGCCACTCCCACCAGGTCACATGGCCAGCAAGCCACTCCCACAAAGGAGGCCACACCCACAGAGTAGGTTCAAAAAAAATTTGAAACCCACCACTGCTTCAATCTGTAAATGTAGCCTTACAAAAAAGTAGAATTAGTTCATCTTGTTGTGTTTCCTACCTGCTTTACCTGGGAAGACTGGCAACAACCTTTTCTGCTGTGCTCCCTACTCCATGATACATAATTACTCCTGAACCCTAAACAGACCTAGGTCCCAGGCTTTAGGAAAGGCTCTGTCTTAAAACCACACAAAGCAACAATCCTTGTGGATTGGGCCTACCCTAAGAAATCTACCCTGTAAATCAGGGGGATCTGTTTCAATTTCATTGACGGCCACATCAGGGTTGGGTTGACTTCAAGGGGGGGGAGTGTGGACACGGCTGGATAGTTGCAGCTGTCTGGGTGGGCGTGGCTGGGGTGGGTGTGGCCAGCTTGATGTCGCTCCTCGAGTACCTGTGGTAGCCCGCACAGGGCTGGGGAGATCCATTGTCTCCAGCATGCTCCGAGGGATGGAGTTAGATTGGCTTCAGGGCAGCCCCACGGAGCTTAGGCTGACCACGTTCCAGCACAGATGGTAACCACCAAGTTGTAGATCAATGGCCGGCTGGCCGGATGCCAGGGACCAAGTCCTTCAATGTTTCCAAGGCAGCTCCACGGGCCAGATCTAACCATATTGTGGGCTGGATCTGGCCCGCAGGCCCTGAGTTTGGTTCACCGACAAAAGGGTGAACGACAAAAGCACGCCCGACTAAACCGTGGTGACAAAAACGTGAGTTCTAAAGCACGCTGAAAGAGCGCTGAAGCGCAGCAACAACAGCGCGGCGACAGAAGCGCGCTGTAAACCTAACCCTAACCCTAACACTAACACTAACACTAACACTAAACCTATAGCAATAGCAATAGCAATAGCAATAGCAGTTAGACTTATATACCGCTTCATAGGGCTTTCAGCCCTCTCTAAGTGGTTTACAGAGTCAGCATATCGCCCCCAACAGCAATCTGGGTCCTCATTTTACCCACCTCGGAAGGATGGAAGGCTGAGTCAACCCTGAGCCGGTGAGATTTGAACCGCTGAACTGCTGATCTAGCAGTAGCCTGCAGTGCTGCATTTAACCACTGCGCCACCTCGGCTCCTCCTAACCGTAAACCTAACCCTTACCTTAACTTAAATCGCGCTTCTGTCGGCGCGCTGTTGTCGTCGCGTTGATGACATCGTGTTGATGACGTCGCAGTTTTAGAGCCGTGATTTTGTCGGTGCGCTTTTGTCATACACGCATTTGTCGGGTCACGCCTGAGTTTGACACCCCTACTGTAACTTGTTGATTACAGATGTGTAAGAGACATGCTTATTCCAAAACTACAGAGACAAAAGTTCCTTTGAAACCAGCCAAAACTGCACCCAAGGAAGGGATCAGATACCGGTAGTCTTTGACTTAAAACAATTTCATTTAGTGACCATTGGGAGTCACAACGGCCCTGAAAAAGTGACTTATGACCATTTTTCATACTTATGACTGTTGCACCATCCCATGGCCATGGGACCAAAATCCAGACGCTTGCATCGAAAGCTAAGCTCTTTCTTAATATTCTGTCCGGCTTCATCCCATTCTAAGAATGTTTCCTAGAGATGCCTTATGCACAGCCTGTTAATAATTTTAAGTGGACCGGCTGGCCTGTAATTAGCTAGATCAAAGCATTTCTGTTTTTTATAGATCCAGAACTACAATAACTAGACTCTGATCCCGGGGGATATTACATTGTCTGATCAGTACAAGTACAATTAGTCAAAAGATTAGCCAACATTACTCTTCATCATTCTACATTTACTTTTCTTAATTCTGGTGGTCAAAGATCACCTCCTGGGGGTTTCCCAAGCTTAATTTGAGCGTGGTGTCCCCTTGATGAGAACTAGAGTCACCGACTTTTCTGTCATTCCTAAAGTTCATTTTGTAATTAATTTGATTTGTTTTATTCTGCAACCACGTACTTCTTAGGTCTGTACAATAATTGCCCTTTATCAGTAAGTATAAGCTTGATTGTCATTGTACTTAAATACAATGAAATTGGTTTTAACCTGACTGGTGCAAAATTATAACAGAAACGAAAAAAGAAAGAAAAAGGGGGAAAAAACTAGCTTGTGCATGGAATGATTGTGGTTATATTTAAAAGTCTGACAGCCCAAGGATAGAAACTATCTTTAAACCTGTTTGTTCGGCTGGCTATACTTTGATGTCTTCTGCCCGATGGTAGAAGTGCAAAGAGACACTGACAGAGTCTGAATCATCTCTGAGTATCTTCCTTACTCTGCTAAAGCAGAGAGATATGGCGATGTCATCCAGCGGTGTCAGAGGGCAACCAATGGTTTCTTCTGCCGAATTGATCACTCTCTATAGCGCCTTCCTGTCCGCAGCTGTTAAACCAGCATATCATACTGTAATGCAATATGTGAGGACACTTTCTATGGTGGACCGATAGAAAGAGGTCATCAGCCGTGGTTCCACCTGGTTTTTTCGCAGGACTCTAAGGAAATGAAGTCTCTGTTGGGCCTTTCCAATCACCAGAGATGTGGGTTGTTACCATGTGTTCGTGGAGGGTCTTGTTCACCCCAATCAGAGGTGGGTTCCTACCAGTTCACACCTATTCGGTAGAACCGGTTCGTCAAATCTACCGAACCGGTTAGAGGAGGTTCCACCAGTGGACCCGGAAAGCAGGCCACACCTACAGAAGAGCTTCCAAACTGTTTTGAAACCCACCACTGGTCCTTGGATAGGATTATTCTACACTATCATGCTCCTATTTATAAAACTCAGGGCCTCTGTGAAAGGTAAGGATGACTACTGTGTTTGTGGTGCAATCAGAACATTGCGTGTGTTGAAGTTGTTTTAACGCAAACCAAAGATGCCTTTTAAAAAACAAGTTTGCATCCTATTCTTATGCATGCCAGTGCTGTGTGGGAGGTCATTTAAGGTGGTTCTGACAAGTGTCGTCGGCATCTTCATATCCGGTCATATGGGCGGCAAGCCACTCCCATCCGGTCACATGGGTGGCAAGCCACTCCCACAAAGGAGGCCACACCCACAGAGTAGGTTCAAACAATTTTTGAAACCCACCACAATGATGCTCTGAGCTCTAATGGCAGGAATGAAAGCGTCATCTACTAAAAGCCCCGGAAAGATAAGAGCTTTCATCATATATATAAGAGAGTGGTGCATACTTGAATCCAAGGAATCTTAGGATGAAACTAACACAACGGAATGCACTGACGCAGAACTTTTAGACGAATAAAGAAATGAGCATTAGAGCTATATAAAAGAAAGACCTTTGCTCAATTTATCACACATATCTTTTCGGTTCAGATTCCCTAAGATATTTATATAGATATTGAAAGTCTCCTAAATAAATAAACAATAGTATGTGAGCTGTACAAATTACAGCTTTCCGTTCTCCCAGCTCCGAGATTTGTCTTTTTGTAATCAGCAGCCTCAACGGGCAAGGACAAAGCATAATTCCACGTACAAGTATTTCCATAGTAATGCTCTATAGCCTCCCTCTACCATTGCTATGGTGATAGAAAGCCTTCATTAATGATGCATCGCCATAGTGATGGTCGGATGACACCATAAATTGCTTCTATGGAAAGCTTCCTTGAAAGGCAATGTTAATAAGCATCCACGTTTTGCTTCATTTTCTTCTTAGGCCATCTTCCTTTTGTTGTACTTTCAATTGTTTCATTCCTACAATTTCATTTGCCGTTCTATAACTGTCTGGCTTGGTACAGCAAGCAAACAGGACAGGTAGAGACTTCAACGGATAGGTAGGACTGCAGGAAAAAGAACAATTACAACCTTCCATTGAGGACCTGTATACTGGGCCAGAAACAGGGCTGATGTTCTGACCCAGCTCCCCAAACATGACAGGCCCTCTGAAGCGTGGCACGACAAAACCGCGGTCCACTAAAGCGCGCCCGATTAAACCGCGTCACTGACATCATCAGCAGCGCGACAACAGCGACTGCGGAGAAAAAAGGGCGCTTTAAAAAGCGCTTTGAAAGCAAGCCGATTCAAGTTAAGGTAAGGGTTAGGTTTAGGGTTAGGGTTAGGGTTAGGGTTAGGTTAAGGGTTAGGTTTAGGGTTAGGTTTAGGGTTAGGTTAAGGGTTAGGGTTAGGTTTAGCGTTAGGTTAAGGGTTAGGTTTAAGGTTAGGTTTAGGGTTAGGGTTAGGTTTAGGGTTAGGGTTAGGTTAAGGGTTAGGGTTAGGTTTAGCGTTAGGTTAAGGGTTAGGTTTAGGGTTAGGTTTAGGGTTAGGGTTAGGTTTAGGGGAGTTAGGTTTAGGGGTTAATTTTAGCTTTAGCGTTCACAGCGTGCTTTTTTCGTCACGCTGTGATGACGTCAGGTACGTGGTTTCATCGAGAGCGCTTTAGTCGAACGCGGTTTTGTGGTGGAACCCTCTGAAGTGGACTCAAAGATTCCTTTATTAGGAGTGCTGGCAGCCCCGGCAAAAAGTTTATCTCTCGCAGCAGGCTAACAAGTCTGTCCGGCCGGAAGATGAATAGTTGTCTGCCACCTCTGTTTATCTCCGCCCCCTGCCTTTGATCCCCAGAGCTAGGGTGGGCCTTTGATAGCAGTGGTGGCTCTTCCTTCCCAGGGATCAGCCCACGGATTTCCACTGCCCTCCTCTCCTCTGACTTCTGCGCATCCGTGCATCAGGCACTGGACCCAGCTGTTCCTCCTCTTCCTCATCAGCCACCTCCAGACATGGGGGCTGTTGACTCTCCATCTGAGGGCTAATAGCCCAAGCTCCGTGACCCGACAAATGCACGCACGACAATAGCGCGCCGACGAAAACGCGGTGAGAAAACCGCGATGTCATAAATGCGCCCACAACAACACGCCGACAAAACCGCGCCCACAAAAGGATGATTTAAGTTACAGTAAGGGTTAGGGTTAGGGTTAGGGTTGTTAGGATTAGGGTTATGGTTAGGGTTGTTAGGGTTAGGGTTAGGGTTATTACGTTGTTTTCGTTGTTTTTTGATGGCGCGCTTTGATCGGCGCGCATTTGTCGGCGCGCTTCTGTGCACATATGTCGGCGCGATTTCAACCTCGTGGTTTTCTCGCCGCGGTTTTGTTGGCACGCTTTTGTCGAGCGCGCGTTTGTCGGTGAACCCCAAGCTCCACCTCCCGCCTCCTCTGATTCAGCTGCTAGAGGGGCCATGGCCGACAGGCCACTACAACTGTGAAAATATCTACAGACCCCTCACAATCTGTACATAAACTGTTTCAACTCCTCCCTTTCAGGACGCTGCTCCAGGGCATTTCATTGTAAAACAACTGGACACAGAGACAGTTTTTTCCTTGTGCCCTCACTCTGCTGAACACCTAATTCCCACAGTAGTGGGAATTATGTCTAAGGATATTTACCCATGTAGTAGGGCTGTATTACTATTATCCTTGTCATCGTTTCTACTATCTTCTCTTATCGGTATCGTTATTATGATCATCCTTCAGCACCGATAAAGCTTCTTGGATGAGAAGCGAAATGTCTTCTCCCTTCTCAAGGAAAAAACAGTCCAGTTGCCTTTTGCGAAAGCACTTTTGAGACATATTTATAATGTAATATGAGCAGGCATACACACATACAGTATGTCCCATTTATAGGTAATTATTGAGAGGGGGGAAGCAGGTCATATTTTGTGAAAGCAAGTGAGTAAGAGACTTTTAAGATAACCTTTCTGACTATGTGGTACCTGACCGGATTAGATAATCTTTCCGGGGGGAAAAACAGGAAAATAAAAACAGAAAGTGGGCAAGAAAGCTACTAAAACAACAGCAATTTAGCAAAAGGCATTCTACTGAACACGTCTGAGATAAAAGGAGAATATCTACCTCAAATTATTAGTCTGTCAAAATATGAAGCCGAAAAAATATTCAATGCAGTTCTGGTTTATAAAACTTCAGGCTTTGCTATACTCTTTTTTTAAAAAAAAATACATAATCGTGAAGTCCCTACTGTAATTGACTTCGTAAAATACTTTTTGCTTCTGTTTTGATGTAAGGAGCTAGCTATCATAGGGCATCATTATATAATATGCGACACTAAATCCAAATACAGTATGCACATACTTTACAATAATTTATTGAAACATATTCCGACTTCCTTTGTATGGTGTTCAGTCAAGACCCTTGCTAAGAACACCATGAATTCATTCCCAGTGACATTGTGGGTGGAAAAAGAGATACTTTTAGGGGGTTTTTTATCACCGTTTTCTTGCTCTGCAATATTTTTTTTTTTAAATTACTCAGATAAAAGTATGATTCCTGAAAGGCATTTTTATCATATCCTAACCCAGTGCAGCAGATATAAACAGGCAAAAAGTCACAAGGCACAGATTAATAAAAGAATATTTAGAATTCAGTTGTGTTAGTGTCCATGATGCATACATGGCATAACAGCACAATTTCCAGAAAGCTTGATCTTAAATGCCTTTATTCAGAGCAAAGCAAAACAAATATTCTTCCAGGAAATTAGTTTAATGTTAGTGAAATCCTGTAGTCCTTTGACATCAAAGGAAGACGTCTGTTTACAGAAAGTGGAATCTGAAGTTTTGCCCTAGCAAAAGCTTCAGGAAATAAAGCCAGGACATTTCAGGTGAAATTCTCAGGTAACTGTATCGCATATTGCTAATTTAGACTGACCCTTCAACATTTTAGATCAGCGTTTTTCAAACTTGACAACCTTAAGATGTGCGGACTTCACCTTCCAGAATTCCCTATGCTGACTGAGGACTGTCCACACATCTTAAAGTTGCCAAGTTTGAAAACTTGGTCACCTCCTACACAAGATGCTTCCCTGAGTGCTACTCACTATAATTCAATGGGAGGGGAGCATGATTTTAGGATAAAGGTAAGAAGTTATGGAAATATGGCATTACGGCATAAGTTTTTCATACATTCATACATCCATACCAGCACCCAGAACTACAGCTGAATCTAATTTAGTCTTGCAGTTATGTGCAGTTCAGCAGTTCAAATCTCACCGGCTCAGGGTTGACTCAGCCTTCCATCCTTCCGAGGTGGGTAAAATGAGGACCCGGATTGTTGTTGGGGGCAATATGCTGACTCTGTAAACCGCTTAGAGAGGGCTGAAAGCCCTATGAAGCGGTATATAAGTCTAACTGCTATCGCTATTGCTATGTTACTACTATTGCTGCAATATTAAACTAACTATAATAATATTGCTAGACTATTACATTTCAATATCAAGTAAAGATCTATTCTTATGCCCCTGTATCATTATCTGTGGATTCCTTATTGACGCCTGATATTTTCCAGACTTTTTTTTATTCAGGAATACCGGCGAGATCAGAACAGATGTCATTTTTATACATAAGTAACTCAAATACATAGGAACAGTGCTGATTATTTATTTAAACATAGAAGCCCCGAGTTTTCTCACCCTTTCAACTATTTTCATGTAAGGTTTGTAGCCTGTGATCTGTTGGAAGGAATTCATGTTTGCCAAAAGCAGCAAGAAGTGTTGCGCATAAGGGTGTGTGTCTTCCAATTTTACTAAATGGATATGTCATATCAAGAGAAAAATAACCACTGAATGCAGTGAGAATCCTTTACTTAAGACATGTGCATGGTACAACAGAGATAGGGGCCAAGAATGAGTGGTTTCTGAATAGATGTGGATTGAATACAAAAATGTGTGACGCTACAACAGAAGTATATGGGGGACAGCGTTACGGGAGTAGCGTTAGCATACAGACAGGAGTGATATAAATTGTTTAAAGTTAGCCTAGCAAGGAGGAGCTAAGTTCAATGTAAAGTTGTTATCAATTTTCTATTCTTTTTTCCAATATATTTTAGACTGTTTTTGTTAAAGATTTATACCGTGTATGGGTTCTGGGAAGTCAGGGGAGGGAAGGCTGGGGGGGGGGGGGCAGGGTGGGAGGGAGGGATGAATATTAGGCTTGACGAGGGGTGTTAGATTTTAATGTAATATGATTGCACATGTATACTGTCTTCTCTTATTTTTTCTTTAAAACTAAGATACGTTAAGTATATTGATATGGAAGCATAAATACCATCAACATAGAATGGAGTTTGCTCAGAAGCGGAAATACACCAATGAGAGGAAGAGTGGGAAACAGAGGAGAGAAGAAAGATAGGAAGAGAAGGATAGGAGAGAGGGTAAGGGGGGAAGATGAGGAGTGGTAAGGGGAGAGAGGAGAAGGAGAAAGGAAGGGGAAGTAGAGTAGGAAAGGATGATGGAGGGAAGAAAGGAGGTAGGAGAGAGGTAGAAGAAAGAGGTGTATGGAGAGTAGAAGAGCTAATAATGGGTTTTTATCTTTCTGGGCGTTGATGACAAGAGGAACTGATGTAATTACTACTTAATACAATAGGACATTGGCTATGTAATAGTATACATGTGATTGTATGTTATGAAAATGGAAAATAAAAAAAGTATATTTCATTAGCATACAGACAGAATGGTTGAAGATAGAATTGCAAAATAAATATATTGAATGAAGGAGTGAATGGGACAAGAAGAAGAAGTTGATGAGACCTTGAAAAGAATGAGGTGAGAAAACATTGTATGAAGTAACACACCTATGTGTAGAAAAAAAGTAGGAAAAAACAAAATGAAAAGTATTGGAGTAAACTAATTTTGACTATTTGTTTTCTTATTTTGTGCTTTTAATTTCTTAACATTTCATACAAAAGAGCCATGGTGGCGCAACGGTTAGAATGCAGCATTGAAGGCTAATTCTGCCGACTACCGGCAGTTCAATCCCGACCAGCTTAAGGTTGACGCCACCTTCCATCCTTCTGAGGTCAGTAAAATTGTTGGTGGCAATATGCTGATTCTGTAAAGGCACTTAGAGAGGACTCGAAAGCACTATGAAGCGTTGTATAAGTGCTATTGCTATTTCTTTCCAATAGTCTGTATAACATACTTACTTTGAAAGGAAATACCATGATGAGTACGTGTTTGTATTTGTATAGCAGGCCACTAATTTTTCAGTTAAAAGGGCGTGGGTAAAAATCTGTGTCACTCCAGATGTCATTTAAGCTACAACTTGGAACATCCCTCAACATTATAGCAATGCTGGTTGAAGTTAATTAAAATTAAAGTTCATCGAAAGCAACATCACACGCCATTATTCTATAATAGTGTTTCTCAACCTTGGGAACTTTTAAGACATGTAGATTTCAAGTCCTAGAATTCTGGGAGTTGAAGTTCACTTACCTTGGACCAAGATTAGGGCTAACCCCATCACAGAGAAAGGTAGGAAATCTGTAAGTATTTTCTCTCCATCCTTTGGGGACAATGAATACTCCAAGTTCTTGTCTACAAATTGGTTGTTTCTAAAACCCTATCAACATTCATCTCACTCTGTCCTGAAATTATTTAGCAATTTTTTTTCAATGCAAAACATTTGTATAACGTATTTTATTTTAAATATCTGACCTGATTCAACCTGGCATTGGCATGGTTTGCAAAAACACTAACCCAGCCCTTCCACACAGTGGTGGGTTTCAAAAAAATTTTGAACCTACTCTGTGGGTGTGGCCTCCTTTGTGGGAGTGGCTTGCCGGCCATGTGACCTGATAGGAGTGGCTTGCCGGCCATGTGTTTTCTCTCTCTCTCTCTCTCTCTCTCTCTCTCTCTCTCTCTCTCTCTCTCTCTCTCTCTCTCCCCTTCCTTTTGTCTCTCTGTCCCTTTTTACTTTTTTCTTTCATCTCTCTCTCACTTTTTCTTTCTTTTTTCTTTTTTATTTATTTATTTCTTCCTTCCTTTCTCTTTCTCTCTCTGTGTCAGTCTCTGTCTGTCTGTCTGTCTGTCTGTCTGTCTGTCTGTCTGTGTGTCAGTGGTGGGTTTCAAAAAATTTTGGAAGCTGTTCTGTAGGTGCGGCCTGCTTTCCGGGTCCACTGGTGGAACCTCTTCTAACCCGTTCGGGAGATTAGACGAACCGGTTCTACCGAATAGGTGCGAACTGGTAGGAACCCACCTCTGCTTCCACAGATAAAAATTTCCAGAAAAGCTGTATTTTATACTTACCTTCGGAAGCCACCAGTTAATGTTACAATTGCATGGGGTGAAATTCTCCACACTGTATCTTGAACAATCCGGGTTGCTGCGTCTGCTTCGGCTTTAGATACACAGCTAATAAGGTCATCGTAGTACAAGAAACCTGAAAAAATGGTTCTTATATTATACATCTCGTATCATTGTACAATTCAAAGTACTGATTTAATAGCCGAGGGGCTGGTTGTTTGTAGCACTGCTTCTCTCCAAAGCCTGTTCTATTCACTCTGATAGGATAGGAAAACTCTAAATCCCTTCCCTTAAATGTTACCATTTAGTGGGACCCAAACACTTCTGGTGGGCCTTGCCCTTTGGAACATCTCCCTGGGATCCAAAAGTACCCCCATCTCTTACTCTTCTGAAAAGTCTTGAATATATGGCTTGTCCCATCAGCATGCGGGGTAGTATGAGGGTGCAGTCTCCTAAAGTTGTTTGTGAACAGATGGAAATGTCTGCAAGTACCAGGAGGTTACATGTTGGCTTTTCTGCTTTCCATTATTTTGTTGCTGTTTATAAGTAACCTAAGATTGTGTTGCTTAAGATGGGCAGATATACGCATCTTCTAAACACCTTATAAAGAAAATAAATAAATGATGAAGTTGTCCAGGACAGCGTTTCTCAACTTGAGCAAAATTTCCGCTACCGGTTCTCCAGAACTGGTCAGAACCTGCTGAATACCACCTCTGCCATACAGATATATCCATGTTATGCAACCAAAGAGCTTAGAACTGAGACCCTTCTAAAAATATACTGTACGTATTTTACATCCAAAACAATGTTTATTTTGATAAAACATGAACCATCTTACTAACAACTGAAAAGGTGACTCTCCAAAAATATATTTACTACTTTGTGTTATTTGCCTCGTAAAGTTACAAGGAACAAACCTCAAACTAATATGTAACTTTATTGTAGGAATGGGGGAGACAGGCAGTTTAGAAAAAGAAATAAACATTATGAAATGTGTCCGACTGAATGTTCTTCTGATACTCTGGGATTATTGGGATTACAACTCCCAGATTTTCTGGCCATTCTGATGAGGAACCCTAGGAATTGCAACCACTATATATCTGGGAATCCCACATTAGGGGACGCTGCATTAACCAAACAGAGCATATTTGCACACCTATCAGGGGTTTAACTAAGTAGTTTAATGCTGTTTTCAAGACTGAACATACAGTTAGATAATGTTTACCTGCTCTTTGCATTCTTGTCAATGTTAGGTTCTTGTTACATTTGACTTCTTCCAGAGTTCGTAGTCCCATTCGGTACCATTTGTCAGATGTCTTCAGTCCAACTCCAAAAACAGAAGTGAAGAGCTACGTAGAGTAGAAATGTGTTCAGTTTAATAGTCTGCGGAGTGCTAGGCCATATGCAGAGTTTCATATTTTCTCTTGAATTGCAATACAAATGTAAGAGTTCCAGCCATACTGTAATTAATGTATGAAACTCTATGGAAATGCAGCCATAGAGTCCCCATTCCCACCCACCCCCACACGCACCATCTGTGATGGCATAATTACAAGCCAGTCACTGAGCATCTGTATATCAAATGCATGTCCATGGAGATACTAAGATGTCCATAATTACAATAGAATAATACAGTAGCAGAGTTGGAAGGGACCTTGGAGGTCTTCTAGTCCAACCCCCTGCCTAGGCAGGAAACCCTATACCGTTTCAGACAGATGGCTACCCAACATCTTCTTAAAGACTTCCAGTGTTGGGCCATTCACAACTTCTGGAGGCAACTTCTGTTCCACTGATTAATTGTTCTAACAGTCAGGAAATTTCTCCTCGGTTCTAAGTTGCTTCTCTCCTTGATTAGTTTCCACCCATTTCTTCTTGTTCTGCCCTCAGGTGCCTTGGAGAATAGTTTGACTCCCTCTTCTTTGGGGCAACCCCTGAGATATTGGAAGATGCTATCATGTCTCCCCTGGTCCTTCTTTTCATTAAACTTGACATACCCAATTCCAGCAACCGTTCTTCATATGTTTTAGACTCCAGTCCCCTAATCCTCTTTCTTGCTCTTCTCTCCACTCTTTCTAGAGTCTCCACTCCTTGCTAAAATTTGTGAAGCCTACTCCTGAATACAATGCCCCCCCCCCCGGGCCGGTCTTCTCGCTCTCTTTTCTGTAATACATCACCCCAAAAAAGGAGGTTTTTAAGCCTTTTCCCTTTTTCTTCGTTTTGGTAAAAATCATGTTCTAAGGCCTTGATGGCGAACCTATGGCCTTCTTTTGAGGCCGTTTTTTTGCCCTCCGGAGCCTTCAGGGAAACCTCCGGAGCGCAAAAAAAAAAACGCCCCTATGGGGAAACCGGAAGTTCAGGAACAGACTTCCGGTTTGCTCGTAGGTCTGTTTTTCGCCCTCCCGAGCCTTCAGGAGGCTTCCCTGAAGGCTCCTGAGGGCAAAAAACAGCCCTGGGGACAAACCGGAAGTCACCATTTCCGAACTTCCGGGTTCCCCGTAGGTCCATTTTTCGCCCTCTGGAAGCTTCAGGGAAGCTCCTGAACCCTCCGGAGGGCCTGTGGGGGTGGGAGCTGTTTTCGCCCTTCCCAGGCTCCTAGAAAGCCTCTGGAGTCTGGGGAGGGCAAAAAAACCGTGGCAAAAGCCGTGTGGGGTTGCAGGTCGCGCCCATGCGCATGTGCACTCGGAGGAGAGCCTTCTTGGTGGCTGCTCCGACTCTTTGGAACCAGCTCCCCCTGGAAATCCGGACCATACCCACTCTGATGGCCTTCAGGAAAGCCGTAAAAACTTGGCTGTTCTGGCAGGCCTGGGGCTGTTGACCTCACTGTTGAGGTCCAGCCCCGATTAGAATGAATTTATGATGGATGATTGTTGTTTTAAATTGTATTATTGTTATGTTTTTTATATATTCTGTTTGTAAGCTGCCCGGAGTCCTTTGGGATTGGGTGGCATATAAAAGCTTTAAATAAATAAATAAAACTAAATAATAAGTTGTCGTGCACATAGCATTAAGGGTGTGGCACGCCCATGCACGACCCCCACTGCGCTCCCCCCCGCTTTTGGCATGGGAGCCCAAAAAAGTTAGCGATCACTAGTCTATGACGTAGTTCTCTCCTAGATCAAGTAGATAGCAATAGCACTTACACTCCTATACCGCCCCACAGTGCATTACAGCACTCTCAAGAGTGGTTTACAAAGTCAGCATAAGGTGACTTTGAGCCGAGGTGGCGCAGTGGTTAGGGTGCAGTACTGCAGGCCACTTCAGCTGACTGCTATCTGCAGTTCAGCGGTTCAAATCTCACCGGCTCAAGGTTGACTCAGCCTTCCATCCTTCCGAGGTGGGTGAAATGAGGACCCGGATTGTGGGGGCGATATGCTGACTCTGTAAACCGCTTAGAGAGGGCTGAAAGCCCTATGAAGCAGTATATAAGTCTAACTGCTATTGCTATTAACCCTAACCCCAAAAATCTAGATCCTCGTTTTACCAACCTCGGAAAGATAGAAGGCTGAGCCAATCTTGAGCTCTGTCAGGATGAAACCCCAGCCTATGGGCCGTGTTTAATCACTATGCCATCGGGACTCCCAGCCATAAAGTTTTGTTGGTGCTTTAACTAGAGACTTGTTGATCCTAGAAAGCTATTGAGAAAACAAAGCAATGATCTTCACACAAGCTGATATCTCAGAAGATCAATGCATCTATTATGTATGTGCCACCTTGTAAATGGATTGTTTCTCAGAGTTTCATTGCAAGTAATTGAATTCATTGAATTTTAGAACTGGCTGGAAAGGCCTATTTAAATCTTCCTTTGTGCTGAATCTCCAAGCTTTGAATATGGGTCATTGCTAATTTATCTTGTATTCCCAAGAAGATTATTTATTATTGCAAAAACAATAAAGAAAAGAAAAGCATGATTCTGGAATATGTATGGCTTGTCATTTTAGATACAGCAAGTGAAATTATCTATTCTTTGTGGAAAGCATGGTGCTTGTGAGGAAGAGCTATTATATTTTGTAATCTCATTTGTCAGAAATTACTTAAATTCTTATCTATTAATTCTCTAGCATTTTGTTAATGGGATCATGACAATTCACAGAATTGTTATTAGCTCTTGCACAATGGTCAGAATAAAGTTTATAAAGCATGAGTTATCTGTGGCAAAAAAAGGAAACAAAATTAAACTTTTCCATCACTCAGAAAAATTATCTGCTTTTTAAAACACTCTCAGTAAAGTTGGATTTCTTCATGGCCATCTTCCTGTAGTAAATCACTTTATGTGCAATTAAACTTCAACCTAAACAAATTTACTTGGAAATCAGGCTTAAATGAGCCAACTAAATGGATTTAAAATTAAGGGTAAATCCTGATGACTTATATGCCACTGTTAGCACAATTAGTAACAGATAAATGAAATGGTTAATTAATTAATTACTACGCTTGTATCTTGTCTCATTCAATAGATGTTGGGCAGTTGAAAAATTATTCATTAAATGTGGGGATTGCTGTTCATTTAGAACAAAGAAGGATTGCAAATGCACTCTTTCAAGAAGTAGGTTTTCAGAGCAGATTCTGAGGTTTATATTTGACATCTGGATAAAGCTTCTCCAGTGTCCAGGTGCTCAAATCCATGCTATAGACAAATATTTATTGTAAGTTTTGTATCTCATCACTAAAGTCATTTTATAAAGACAACAACAATCCTGTTGTTTGGAGAAATTCTCAGGGTTCCAAATAGCATCCAAAATTAAATCAGAATCCAAGGCAAAGTATTGCTCAAAGTTCCAATTTATTAAGAGAGCCATGTTGGCACATCTGGGAAAACCCGAAATCTGGAAGCTTCCCGGTTTTCCCCACCTAGTTGAAAGTTCAAGATCTTGCCCCCACACCCACGTGATTCCATCACGTGGTCCAATCTCCCACTGCCACGCTGGCAGTTCCACCCATTCCAGTTCCGGTCAGGTGCAAAGGCAAAGGATGACCTTGGGTTTCTAGAAAGAATTTTTGTTTTGGCTACGCAGTAGGTAATTCATACCTCCCAGCGCCCAATAAGATCGCACAGGGTGGGCCTTCTCCGGGTGCCATCGACTGCACAATGCTGTTTGACAGCTCCTCGGAGGAGAGCCTTCTCTATAGCAGCCCCGGCCCTCTGGAATGATCTACCCCCTGAAATCCGGACCCTCCCCACTCTCTCGGCCTTCCGAAAGTCTGTTAAGACCTGACTGTTCCGGCAGGCCTGGGGCTGTTGATCTTGATTGACCTTCAGCCCCACTAAGATCGAGTGCATGTTGTGTCCTGTTTTAATTTGTTCTGTCTTATATGTTAAATTTTTAATATCTTCTTTTTAAAACTGTTTTTATGTAAGGAACCCGGAGTCCCCCGGGATTGGGCGGCATACAAATCTATTAAAATTGAAATTGAAATTGAATTCTGTAGAATCCCCCCTCCCATTTTCCCACAATAGAAAAAGGCATAGTAGAATAATAGAAAGTGTGGCAGGCCAAAGATCCAAAAGGAAGCTGCACCAGAATAATGAGGCATCTAAAAATCACTCAGTATATCCCACATAGGGGTGAGAGGGTTAAATTTGAATGCTAGATTTCCATTCACTGGCACCACACATACTTTTCATATACCTAACATTGGAAAAGTAAAGTATCAAAGTCATTTGCCATTCACTAATTACATTTCCAAAGGATGTCCAGCAGAATTTTCAGATGTCCCGTATTCATTACAGGCGATCCTTGACTTACAACAATTTCCTTAGTGGCCATTTGAAGTTACAATGCCACTGAAAAAAGTGACTTATGACCATTTTCCACACTTAACAACCATTGCAGCATCCTCATGTCCACGTAATTAAAACTCAGACCTCAGCAACTGACCCATATTTATGACCAATGCAGGGTCCCGAGATCAAGTGATCCCCTTTTGCAACCTTCTGATAGGCAATGTGGAATCCAGATCCATGTAACAACCATCTTAACAACTGAGTGATTTGCTGAACAACTGTGGCAAGAAAGGTCGTAAAATGCGGTAAAACTCATTGAATAAATGTCTCACTTAGCGGCAGAAATTTTGGGCTCTGTTCTGGTCATAAGTTGAGGACTTACCTGTACACTGTATTGAATAATGTGCTGGGATGACATGTCCCAAAGGTGCTTTTTTCAAGACTTTCAACTAGACTTTCTGGTTTTTCTTTGAAGACGTTTCACTTCCTTCGCCACTGCATTTCCTTCTCAACAGTGGTGGATTTCAAAAATTTTTCGAACCTACTCTGTGGGTGTGGCCTCCTTTGTGGGAGTGGCTTGCCAGCCATGTGACCTGATGGGAGTGGCTTGCCAGCCATGTGTTCTCTCTCTCTCTCTCTCTCTCTCTCTCTCTCTCTCTCTCTCTCTCTATCTATCTATCTATCTATCTATCTATCTTTCCTTCCTTTTGTCTCTCTGTCCCTTTTTCCTTTTTTTCTTTCATCTCTCACTTTTTCTTTCTTTTTTCTTCCTTTCTTTCTTCCTTTCTTTCTCTTTCTCTTTCTCTCTCTGTGTGAGTCTATCTGTGTGTATGTGTCAGTGGTGGGTTTCAAAAAAAATTTGGAACCTCTTCTGTAGGTGTGGCCTGCTTTCTGGTGGAACCTCTTCAAACCAGTTCGGTAGATTTGACGAACCGGTTCTACCGAAGAGGTGCGAACTGGTAGGAACCCACCTCTGCTTCTCAACCAAACCAGGGTTAGATTTCCTTCTTCCTTGCAATCCTGTCTGGAGACTCAGAGGAAGAAACGCAGAGAAAATGTATATACACACCCCTTGGCGACTGTCAAAACGAAAAGTAGAATCCGACTTACTTTAATTGATCTGTAGCTTTCATCGTTTAGCACCGCGTTCACTTTAGAACTCTCCCCTTCTTCTAATATATCCTGAATGCATAGGAGAGAGATATTTGTGCAGGTTTATACACATTTCTGTGGTATTTATGTTGCAATCTAATTACTTCTAATAGCCTCTCAGTGCTTTAGCAATCCTGTTTTAAAATTCAGGCTGAACCCTTTACACATACTTAAGTGTTGTTGGTTTTGTTGCAAGATAAGCATGCGAGGCATTTTTTTTAAAGGCTGCTGAGCTTTCTACTGTTGCACAATAAACCGAAAGGAGAATCTGAACAGCGATTCTAAGGCAGCATTTAATTATAGTGTCCCCCTCCTCTTCCTTTACATCCATCCACATTGCAAAGAGGGAAATACGTCTGTTGCTAAAAGTGATCAGGGGAAGGGGCTGTTTTAGCAAATTATCTTTAATTTTAATGCTTCGGTATAAAAGTGATTCCTAGAGACTCTCAACAAAAATTAACACAATGGAATGATCTTGTTTCGAAAAGAGAATGGGAGGGATTTCTAATGTTTCTTGCTAAGTGGTAGAAGGGATGTTATTGCCTTGAGACTCCCTTGTACCCAGAGAGAGCTAAACTACACGCAATGTTTGAGGTGTAACATGCTAAATATTTTCTTTCTTATCTCAGGGATCAGGTCTAGATCAGAATCCCAGCATTATATCCCAGGGGAGACAGGATAGCAATGTTCCAATATTTGATGGGCTGCCGCAGAGAGGAAGGGGTCAAGCTATTTTCCAAGGCACTTGAAGGCCAGGACAAGGAATAATGGATGAAAACTGAACAAGGAGAGATTCAACCTAGAAATGAGGAATTTTCTGACAGTGAGAACAATCAACGCATGGAACAGAAGTTGCCTTTAGAGGTTATGGGAACTTCATCACTGGAAGCTTTCAAGAAGAGACTGGGCTGCCATCTGTCAGAAATGGTGAAGGGCCGAAAGAAAAAAGAGGAAAGGAGAGGAAGAAAGGGAGGGGAAATGAGAGTAGGAGAGAGGGCAAGAAGGAGAAGAAGAGAGGAGGAGTGGGGGAGAAGGAGAGGAAGAAGAAGGAGAAAAGAAGAAGGAGAGGAGGAAAGAAGAAGGTAGAGAAGGGAGGTCGGGAAGAAAGAAGGAGTAAGGTTGTTGCAAAATAAGATGGAGATGCTTGGTGACAAGAAAGCAAACCCACTTGTGTTTATGATATTTATTATATTTATTATATTCCTTCGGGATAGGGCGGCATATAAATTCATTAAATTTACAATTTTTAAGCTGATTGTGATCAATGCTAGATGTCAATAGATAAATGTTAATAGTATTTGCAAGAATGTATATTTGTGAATGCATATGGAAAGGAAAAAAATAAAACTTTTAACAGGAAGAAAAAAGAAATGGTGTAGGGTCTCCTGCTTGGGTGGTGGGTTGGGCTAGATGACCTACAAGGTCCCTTCCAACTCTGTTAATCTGCATCTTTATATTTGCATGTGGTATATTTTATTGTTCCCGCCACACCGTTTTATACAAGATGAATACAGATAGCCCTTGGCTATGTCCTCAATTGGGACCAGATTTAAGGTTGGTAAGCAAAATGGTTATAGCAATAGCAATAGCAATAGCAGTTAGACTTATACACCGCTTCATAGGGCTTTCAGCCCTCTCTAAGCGGTTTACAGAGTCAGCATATATTGCCCCCAACAACAATCTGGGTCCTCATTTTACCCACCTCGGAAGGATGGAAGGCTGAGTCAACCTTGAGCCGGTGAGATTTGAACCGCTGAACTGCAGAACTGCAGTCAGCTGAAGTGGCCTGCAGTACTGCACTCTAACCACTGCGCCACCTCGGTTATGAAATGAGTTGCAACTGATTTTATGACCGTTTGGGTCCATGTTTCTTTTAAGCCAATCCCTGCAGCTGTTGATTGAATCACGTGGTCGTTAAGCAAATCCAGCTTCCTCTATTGACTGTGCTTATCGGAAGCAGGCTGGGAAGGTCACACATGGCAATCCCACGACCCTGGGATGTTGTAACCATTATAAATACATTCCTTTTGCCAAGCACCCTAATTTGCACCATGTGATCGTAGTGCAAAAACCAGACATAAGTCTTTTCTTTTTTCCAGTGCCATTGTAACTCTGAACAGCCGCTAATAGCAGTAGCAATAGCAGTTAGACTTATATACCGCTTCATAGGGCTTTCAGCCCTCTCTAAGCGGTTTACAGAGTCAGCATATCGCCCCCAACAACAATCCGGGTCCTCATTTCACCCACCTCGGAAGGATGGAAGGCTGAGTCAACCTTGAGCCGGTGAGATTAGAACTGCTGAACTGCAGATAGTAGTCAGCTGAAGTGGCCTGCAGTACTGCACCCTAACCACTGCGCCACCTCGGCTAATGAATTATTATAAATCAAGGATGATCTGTATTGAGAGGAGAAAGACCAAGATGGGCGCAAGGGGATCCTGGATAGGTGTTTCTGAGTGGGAATGCTTTCAAAAAGCCTTTTGTGACATCTCACATAACATACCTCAATTACTTCTTTGACTCGTTCTCCCATCCAGGGAAGCCCTTCAATGTTACTCACTCGGACTACAGGGAATGGAAGATACTTCAGCACGGAAGCTGCTCTTCCAAATGTAAGGCACAATTCTTTATTTTCATTGAATTCACAGTGTTCAGCCAGGATTTCAAAGGCATCCTTGAAGCAGGAAACAGAGGAAACAGGGCGAAAGTTAGTAACAATTTAGAGCAGGCAGAAAGTTTCAAACTTGTAAGTGGATGAACGTATGTCTTTATATTGTGATAAATGTGAAATACAATTGCTAACCCACTAAATATTTTGCTCATGGCTATCTTTAACCCCAAGAGTTGGCAGAACAAAGCATTTGCATGGCCAATTTCTGGGGAAAATAAAAGATAAAGTGGACAGTGAACAAACTTGGTTATGGTTAACAGCAGGTACATTAAAGAAAGAAACAGAGTCACTAATCCTGGCTGCACAAGAACAAGCTATCCGCACAAATGCCATTAAGGCCAAAATCGAAAAATCCTCTGATGATGCCAAATGCAGACTTTGCAAAGAAGCTGATGAAACTTTTGATCACATACTCAGCTGCTGTAAAAAAAAATTGCGCAGACTGGTTATAAATTGCGGCACAATTCAGTAGCACAAATGATCCATTGGAATTTGTGCAAAAAATATAATATTAAAACAGCAACAAACTGGTGAGAACATCAGCCTGAAAAAGTCACAGAAAATGAGATGGTCAAGATCTTGTGGGATTTTCGCATACAAACAGACAAAATACTGGCGCATAATACACCAGACATCACACTGGTTGAGAAAAACAAGGTCACAATCATAGACATCGCAATACCAGGTGATAGCAGGGTCGCCGAGAAGGAACATGAAAAAATAGCAAAATACCAGGACTTAAAAATTGAAATTCAACGACTATGGCACAAACCAGCAGTGGTAATTCCAGTGGTAATTGGCACACTGGGTGCTATTCCAAAAGCACTGGAATTACATTTAAAACAGTTAAAAATTGACAAAATCACCATCAGTCAAATGCAAAAAGCCGCACTGTAAGAAGTAAGGTTATTATTACTTTAGACAACTACTGCAAATTGAAACTTGATCATATAAAAAAAATTCTGAAATCCCCGTAGATGCTGAAATCTTCAGGTTTTAGAAACTTACAACATAGTACATGCTCTAACATACACATACATAAACACACACACGTGTGTGTGTGTATATGCATATATTGTTACTAAAACATTGCTTGGAATAAAATGTGTGTACTAGGAAAGGCATGTATAAATATATACTGGGTATATGAATATCAAAGTCATTAAAAGCAGGGCTGAACATAATTAAGAATGACTAAAATAAGAGCTAAAAAACAACACTGACAGAATCATAGAAACTTCACAGTATCAGAATTGTTTGTTTTTCACAGTTAAAGCAAGAACACTCAAAATAGTTTCTCTGCACAAGAAGAAACTTAACAGCCATGGTTCACATTGACAACATGGTGTGCTGTATCAGTCCAATAAACTTGGTATCTTGGCAAATTAAACTTAGAAGAGAGGTAGTTGCTAAAACTAACATTTCTTTCCTGCCTTCTTAGCAATAGCAATGGCAGTTAGACTTATATACCGCTTCATAGGGCTTTCAGCCCTCTCTAAGTGGTTTACAGAGTCAGCATATCGCCCCAATAGTCTGGGTCCTCATTTCACCCACCCCGGAAGGATGAAAGACTGAGTCAACCCTGAGTCTAGTGAGATTCGAACCGCCGAACTGCAGATAACAGTCAGCTGAAGTGGCCTGCAGTGCTGCACCCTAACCACTGCGCCACCTCGGCTTTTCTTCTCTATTGAGAAGCCAGTTTGGGTCACTCAGATGCAGGAAATACTCACAAAATGTCAAAAAATATTTGTTGCTTAAAATACTAGAGTAAAGTACGCATTATTTTGTTCTACTGGAGGACAATGGAGGTTAAGTTTCCCTTTTGTATAAAGCTTTTCTTTTGGCATGTCTTGTAAATGAAATGAATAACCAGCTAGTATTAAGGTTGTAGGCTATTTTTTTTTTAATAAATTTTTATTTTAAACACATAAGCACATCAACAGAAACAAACACATGACTTAAAAACAACATAGGAACAATAAGTTCCAACGTACTGTATATACTCGAGTATAAGCCTAGTTTTTCAGCCCACTTTTTGGGCTGAAAAAAGCCGCCTCGGCTTATACTCGAGTCAGTGAAAAATTTGCCCGAAATGGAGGAGAAAAAGGGGCGGAGCCATGCCGCTGGGTGACACTCGTGAATGGCCCGGCGCCCCTGTGAGTTTCCCCTCCCTCTGTGTCAGTTTGCCGTGCAGCGCGCACCGCACCATCCCCCCTCCTCACGTTCTAATGTAATGCAGGGCTGTCTTACGATTCCCCTTCCTCCCCCTCCTGCCGCTCTGCAACGATGTCCCACCTCCTCCTTGTTATGGCAAGCAGCCACATAGCGATGTCCCACCTCCTCTGGTACAGTGATCCAATGATAGGAATCACTGTGCCGTGTGTCATAGGAGGCGGGACATCGCTCCCGCGGCTGCACGGGACATCATCATCACAGCGGGACATCAGCATCATGAGGTGAGTGAAGTATTTCATTGAATACACCGCTAGTTTACTGTTTTTCTTTGAAATAAATATTCAAAAACATTATTGGTATCTATTTTTATTTTTGAAATTTACCGGTAGCTGCTGCATTTCCCACCCTAGGCTTATACTCGAGTCAATAACTTTTCCAGTTTTTTGTGGTAAAATTAGGCGCCTCGGCTTATATTCGGGTCGGCCTATACTCGAGTATATACGGTATATCATTCAGCAATTCTGAATCGGTTTCGTTGCAGTTAGTGTTTTCCCTTCTATACATTTCTATCTTGCGTTCATAATCTCCTTATTCGTTATCCATGTACAATTCTTGATTTATTTGTACTTAGCTACTTATGACCAAATATTATTTACCTATATTGTGCTTTATATTTTTACTGTCATTTATTCTCTTACATACAGTTATAGATATACATTCACATAGTTATTCTTTTTCTTTGCCATTCTTATATTATTATTATTCCATTTAAAAGGTTATAAGGTATAGTTTGGAATGCTTTGTTTACCATCCTTCGCACCTGCTATGACACCACCTTATTTTCTTTCTTTTATTTTCTCCCTCCCTTCCTTCTCTACTTCCTTCCTTCCTCCTCTCCATCCCCTTCTTCCTTCCCTTACTCCTCCCCTACTCCTACCCTCTGTCTTCTCTTTCCTATCCTCTCTCCTTCTTTCTCTCTCTTCCTCCCTCCTCTCCTTCTCTTTCCCTCCTACCCACCTCTCCTTACTTCTTTCTTCTTCCCCTACCTCTCCTCCACAACTCACCTTATTTTCTCTTTCTTTTCTTTTCTCCCTCCTTTCCTTCTCTACTTCCTTCCTTCCTTCCTCCTCTCCTTCCCCTTCTTCCTTCCCTTACTTCTCCCCTACTCCTACCCTCTGTATTCTCCTTCCTACCCTCTCTCCTTCTCTTTCTCTCTCTTCCTCCCTCCCCTCCTTCTCTTTCTCTCCCTCCCACCCGCCTCTCCTTACTTCTTTCTTCTTCCCCTACCTCTCCTCCACAACTCACCTTATTTTCTCTTTCTTTTCTCCCTCCCTTCCTTCTCTACTTCCATCCTTCCTCCTCTCCTTCCCCTTCTTCCTTCCCTTACTTCTCCCCTACTCCTACCCTCTGTCTTCTCCTTCCTACCCTCTCTCCTTCTCTTTTTCTCTCTGCCTCCCTCCTCTTCTTCCAGCAGAATGAAAAAAAGTAGACATAAGGAAAAAAGATGCGGAAATTGTTTGACGGAGAATGAAAAGAATTATGCGTCCAAAAAAGCATATGGAATTATGCTAAGAAATATTTAAAAGATGTTTCATGGAATGATAAAATAAAAGTGGCTGATGATTTAAAAAATGGTTATAAGTGAACAATTTCTTCCCCCCCCCAAAAAAAGAACTATTGTATAATGTGTATGTGGAGTAGATGAGGTCAACTTTTTCAATAGACTTATTCTAGCTTATTTCTTTATTTTATTAACCACGCAAATCTTTTTTGATCCTATGAAAGTTCAATTGTTTTTTCTTAAAATTTGCTGGGAGGTAATTGGTTCATTATTATTTTTTCTGAAAGTATTAATATTTTATTAGACCTTTAATTCAGTTTTGAGCATTTAAGGGAGCTTAATTTTATCGGTATTTTATCACTGATATTTTATTTCAATTTATTCCTATTTTAATATTTTAATTGTCTCTAGCATTGCACTTAGCTTGTTTTTTCTGCTAATGCATCTGCTGGGGGGCTTAATCTTAGTTTCTCTTATATTTCATAGTTTCTGTTTTGATGCCATATTCTTTAAATTGACATTATTGGTCAATGAACGCAGTTGGTGGATTGGTTGCTGGTCGGCTGGCTGGCTGTGCACAGAAAGCAAAATATTCTTGCAAGCAGCTGCAAGAAACAGGTTAAGAATAAAGGTAAAAACAATGCAGGTCAATTTTTATGGGAATGTATGGGGTTTGGGTCAGTGAATGTGTAATGGGGCCAAGGAGGGGTAAACACGAAAATCCCAGCATCCTGGAAGAACTGTTCTGGAGATTTATACTTAGAAGAAGGTAGTGATATATTAAACAGCAGAATTAAAATCAATGTAATAAAAGTTAAGAGTTAGGAGAAGTAAAGAGGGGGGGAATGATAGAAAGAAAATAAAAAACACCATGAACCTGTTGAAAAATGACAGGGATGCCAGCATAGATGGTGTAATTGGAGAGACGTTGAAATATGGATATGATAGCAAGTCTTCTACTAAATGCCCAAAAATGGAAGGATATTTCAATTCCCACCATGGACGGATGGCTATAGAAGCTGATGGAGTTGGCAGACATGGCTAAATTGACCGTTTTGATCAAAGAAAAGAATATAAGTACTTCTGTTTGCTACATGGACACCACTTCTGGACTTTGTGCTTGAGGTGGGGGGAAAAAATGAGACTTTGATTTTAGGTTTTATTGATTCGATTCAGAGGCGGTATTCAGCAGGTTCTGATCAGTTCTGGAGAACCAGCAGCTGAAATTTTGAGTGGTTCGGAGAAGCAGTAAATACCACCTCTGGCTGGCCCCGCCCCCCCATCTATTCTCTGCCTCCTCACCTCCAGCTGATCGGGAGGGAATGGGGATTTTGCAGTAACCTTCCCCTGCAAGGCCCACCAAGCCACGCCCACCAAGCCACACCCACAGAACCGCTAGTACAAAAATTTGAATCCCACCACTGATCCGATTGATTTGTTTCTATAGAAATGGCTAGTTTATATTATTATGGAAAAGTAAAAAAGTTGTAGTTCGATGTTAATGCTTTATTTTATGGCAATAGAGGGAGTCAGAAGTCAACATATTTTTTTTCTTTTCTCCTTCCCCCACTCATTTTTCTTTCCCCTTCTTCTCCCCCCCCCCATTAAGTGACGTTAGCCAGAGTGAATGCGAATTTCACTGAAGTTCCCACAGTTTAACCCTAATATTCTCTTCTATGAAAAATATGGTGGATATGTGTTTTTGTATAAATAAACAGTACACACTCATTCATTGCCGCTGCTTTGTGAAAAGCTGGAACTGCAGAAGGTTCCGACTTCTTTCAATGTGCTAACTTTCTAAGGCATTATAGGCCAGCATATTAGATCAAGTCAACTTAAAAAGCATGCAAGAAACTGATCTCTGCAGGTAGGTATTAGCTGAAATGCAATTTATCTGGCCAAACCAGGCATCAAGCATGATTCTCTAGAACCTTTGAAAATGACTGATTTAAAAAGTATCAAAGATTACTTAGTACATTACCAGCATACCAAAGGAGACCAGAAAGCCAGAGGGACTTTAAAAGAAACATCAATAGCTTCCTTATGGAATTAAAGACACACAGAGAAAGGCAAGAAAAATCACCCCATTCCCCCTATCTGCATAACCTCTCAAGATAAATTAAATAAAACAAAATAATTGGGGAAGGGGGGAGCATTATAGTTTTAAATTGAGGGGGAAGCTAAAATGCTAAATATGTCTAATCAAATACTGTTGGCAATCAATTGAAAGATGTCAGCGAGTCTTCCATTTCAAACAGTGATTTCATTACTCAATGTTTTCTCCCACTACTAGGAACTCATTAAGACGTTTTAAATAAAAATTAAGTCAACACTGAATATATATTCCTCCTTCAACAAAACATTGTTGATGAATGCAGAAATAAATTATGCAGTTGCCTTTTTTTCTATAAGACACATTTTGGCATGTTTTGATTTATTTACTCACAATTTTTTTTAAAAAAATGTCATTATTTCTATCTTTGTTCAACTGGGTATAATTTGAACTGACTGCACGCGCGCACACAAGCACACAAATACACACACACACACACACACAACAAAGAAATAAACACAGCACTTCAGATTCAACACACGTTTAATAAAGTGAAGGTCTTCTTTTTAGGGTTCACCGACAAATGCGCGATAGACATATGCGCGCCGACAAAACCGCGATGGACAAATGAGCGCGGTCAAAATTGCTAATTGATTTTTGACAATAGCGCGCCGACAAATGTGTGCTGACAAAATCGCGCCAGTGAGTAACCCTAACCCTAACCCTAACCCTAACCCTAACAGTAATTTTTTTGATTTTTGCTTATCATCGTGCTTTTGTCGGCGCGATTTTGACGTCACGTTTTAATCGGCGCTATTTTGTCGGCGCGCATATGTCTATCACGCAATTGTCAGGTTACGCTTTTTAGGACATTTTAGGACTATGTAATATAAAGAGTTATGTGCTTGACTGCTGTTGTACATTAAATAATAAAACAGATATTTCACTGCCACCAGGGTGGACTGCTGGGGGTTCGCAGGGGTTCAAGAGAACCTCTAGCTAAGATTCTTTGCCGTTTGGAGAACCCCCAAATCCCACTCCTGGCTGGCCCTGCCCACCCCACCCTTCCTCTCCCAGGAATCCCCACGTGGCCCCTTTTGGTAAGTGCAGGCCACACACGGAGGCTCGGGGATGGCGGAAAACGGGCCTACCGCCTCCAGAGGCCCTCCAGAGCCTGGGGAGGCCATTTTCACCCTCCTGGTGGCTTAAGGAAAGCCTCCAGAGTCCGGGGAGGCCAAAAAGCCCCCCCCTGCCATGGTCATGAGGCCGACTAGGCCATGCCCAACATGGCCATGCCCACCGAGCAACCACGCAGAGAACCCCTGCTAAAAATCCAGCCACCCAATCTGTTTCTATGGCTGAGGATAGATTTGACTCTGGGCTGTTCTAATCGTAATCCAATACTTCACTTATATACCAGTACAAGTCAAATGGCTGCCCATCAATCACCTTGTAATTTAGATTATTATTATTTTTAATCCCATGCTCCACTAATGAAGTTGTCACCAAATCTACAAAGAAGGAAGACAATATTTCTTTATTAAGTTGAATAAAAATAGTCACCTAAAGATATTCATTAATAATATAATCGCGACTACAGCTTTGTCTGAAAGTTTTCCCAAACCCTCGTAATAAAGTGGACTCCACTAGGACAGCAGAAAATAGATGAACTATTTCTCATGTATGCATTTGTGTATCTTTGCTGTACCAATTTATCGTCCGTGTGCAACCAAACATTTTCTTAAACGCATACAAATTTAAATACACTTTCCCGTAATTCCTTTTCAGAGCATCAAGAGGGGGAGGGAGAAGATAAGATACACCAAAAGGATGCCTCATCCCCAGATTGGTTTGCAGGTAGTCAAACCAATGGAGGATACAGGTAAGTCCTTGACTTAGAACCATTCAATTAGTGATGGTTCGAAGTTACGACGGCACTGGGGAAAAAATGGCTTATGAATGTTTTTCGCGCTTGCGACTATTACAGAATTTTACCTTTTATCATTCATTTCTTATTTAAGTAACTTCGTTGGTGGGTTGTGCTCTAAACAATACTTTGCTTGTTCAGAACAATCAAATTCCTAGAAACAATCATGTTCCCAGAACTGTGTTTTTGCTTACTGTTTTGACACGCCAAATGGTGAATTTCTTTTCCCTAAAGACTTTTCCGCACTACAAAGAATATTGCTTAGAAGATATATACCTTTCAATATTCTGCCACCTGTGAGAAGCCAAATGTAACTTTTTAAAAAAAGAGAAGTGCTTTCTGATTTAAAGCTGTATTGTATTTAAAGTCTTGCTTTCTGATTTAAAGCTGTATTAATAATAATTTTTGTTTATCGATATTTGTTTATCGAATGACGAAGCCGTTTCTCTTTTAAAAAATACAAATGGAAAAGAAAAAGAATTGCTCTTCCCAGATACAGTGAGACATCAGGTACTCACAATATTCAAATATACACTTCCTTATTATCATGAGTAATGGCCTGGAGGACAAGGCATTTGTAATGAACTTCGGGATGGCACCAACCTTTTATTCCAGACTTAACTAGTTCCTCCTCTCAAAATTAAATTGTATTTGTCTACAAGAAAAATGCCTTTCTGAGTTCATGGCAGCTTACAATTAATATCGCCATCCAAACCAACTCCTCGTGGGGAATGCGGGTGTGGGAGAAAGAATACAATTTTTTATCTTACCTCATAAAAAATCACCCTGCAAACCTGAATTGCACCTTCAGTGGGGGGAGATGGATAGGCAAGGAAGTTTTTGGTGCATTAAGGCAAGAAGAATAGCTTGCCACCATCAAATAAGTCAGGGATATTATTAAAATTGCATCATGAAAGTGAAGAAAAAATATTCAGCGATCTGCAGATAAACGATTTATTATGCGACTTGACCACAAAAATCATGATTATGCCGCTATTTGACAAAAATCAATTTTCTGACTGACAATTCTCAAAGTTCGGAGGGTTGAGCTCCCTCCATGGTCGCATGATTAAACTTTGGACGCCCAGCAAGAAGGCCACAATTGCTGTGCTTGCAGTGGCCCGTGGTCATCTGACCACGTTTTATGACAATTTTGCTGAAAAACAAAGCACTTGTTTTCAGCAAAATCGCATCCATAATAAACCATTGTTTGCTTAACAACCATGCTGTTCGCTTAACGACTGCTGCAAAGAGGTCATAAAATTAGGGTCAATCACATTTTATGATCATTACGACATACAACCATACTAGGCAAGCTCCATTAGGTTGTATATCAAGGACTACCTGCAAACCAATCTGGGGGTGAGGCATCCTTAGCAATAGCAATAGGAATGGCAGTTAGACTTATATACCGCTTCATAGGGCTTTCAGCCCTCCCTACACGGTTTACAGAGTCAGCATGTTGCCCCCAACAATCCGGGTCCTCATTTCACCCACCTCGGAAGGATGGAAGGCTGAGTCAACCTTGAGCTGGTGAGATTTGAACCGCCGAACTGCAAATAGCAATCAGCTGAAGTGGCCTGCAGTACTGCACCCTAAACACTGCGCCACCTCAGCTCCTTGTTTCCAACCTCCTCAAATATCTTCCCAGGGAATCCCCATCTTTTAGTAGGACAGAATAAGATCATCAAACACGTTTAGCAGATCTGTAGCTTCCATTCCTGCTCAGATGCACGGATGTTTTAGCTGCCATTTTGACCAGTAGACACATAACAATAGCAGTAGCAATAGCAGTTAGACTTATATACCGCTTCATAGGGCTTTCAGCCCTCTCTAAGCGGTTTACAGAGTCAGCATATCGCCCCCAGAGTCTGGGTCCTCATTTCACCCACCTCGGAAGGATGGAAGGCTGAGTCAACCCTGAGCCGGTGAGATTTGAACCGCTGAACTGCAGATAGCAGTCAGCTGAAGTGGCCTGCAGTACTGCACCCTAACCACTGCGCCACCTCGGCTCTGTGTCTGCAGCAATACCACATCCTCTTTGCCTGAGTAAGAAGAGCTGGTATTGCTGCAGACACAAATAACACCGATTCTCAGTTGGCAGAGGAGTCCTAATCTGAGAAATTCTCAGGCATGTGGCATGCTGAGAAACACAACAGGCCCTGCACAAGCTCACACCTGGGCAGGCAGGCACTGGGCTTACCTGTATCCTGAACATGACACATTTATAAGAGGGAGAAGCAGAGTTGGTACGGCTGGTGTGTGAGACTGTGGCTACAGGCCTAATGCGCACATTAGTTTTAGCCAGCTCTTCATTGGGATGGATCCAAAATCCATGCACCCTTGTTAGTATTTTAAACTTTTGTCCTTAAAGTTTCTTGCTCTCACTGGCAAAGTGATGTCAGGAAAAAAGGAGGATGTTTCAAAGCAATACTCGGCCATCAAGACTTCGCTTAAACAGTGATATATTTTAAAAGAAATAAACATCAGCAAACGATTTCATAGTGTAAACTCTTGAATCCATTATGAACAAACAATTCAGATAATATAAGTAGAGAACAACGGATAAGAATTTGCCTTCTGTATGAATGACAATTCTAGGCAATTATTTTAAAATGTTTTCTAGATGTCATTTCTTTCTTTATGTGAAATTTCTGCCTTATTATTAATCACAAAAACAGCATATCCCAGTGTATGTGTGTGTGTATACATACATACGCATATACACATACACATACATACATATATACATACTAATAGAGCCGAGGTGGGGCAGTGGTTAAATGCAGCACTGCAGGCTACTTCAGCTGACTGCAATTCTGCAGTTCGGCGGTTCAAATCTCACCAGCTCAAGGTTGACTCAGCCTTCCATCCTTCCGAGGTGGGTAAAATGAGGACCCGGATTGTTGTTGGGGGCAAGAGGCTGACTCTGTAAACCGCTTAGAGATACTGCAAAATCTCCTTCCCCTGGAGTAGGGAGGGAATGGAGATTTTGCAGTATCCTTCCCCTGGAGTGGGGAGGGAATGGAGATTTTGCAGTGTCCTTCCCCTGGAATGGGGAGGGAAAGGGGATTTTGTAGTATCCTTCCCCTGGAGTAGGGAGGGAATGGAGATTTTGCAGTATCCTTCCCCTGGAATGGGGAGGGAATGGGGATTTTGTAATATCCTTCCCCTGGAGTGGGGAGGGGATGGAGATTTTGCAATATCCTTCCCCTGGAGTGGGGAGGGAATGGAGATTTTGCAGTATCCTTCCCCTGGAGAGGGAAGGGAATGGAGATTTTTCAGTATCCTTCCCCTGGAGTGGGGAGGGAATGGAGATTTTTCAGTATCCTTCCCCTGGAGTGGGGAGGGAATGGAGATTTTGCAGTATCCTTCCCCTGGAATGGGGAGGGAATGGGGATTTTGTAGTATCCTTCCCCTGGAATGGGGAGGGAATGGGGATTTTGTAGTATCCTTCCCCTGGAGTGGGGAGGGAATGGAGTTTTTGCAGTATTCTTCCCCTGGAGTGGGGAGGGAATGGAGATTTTTCAGTATCCTTCCCCTGGAGTGGGGAGGGAATGGAGATTTTGCAGTATCCTTCCCCTGGAGTGGGGAGGGAATGGGGATTTTGTAGTATCCTTCCCCTGGAATGGGGAGGGAATGGGGATTTTGTAGTATCCTTCCCCTGGAGTGGGGAGGGAATGGAGATTTTGCAGTATTCTTCCCCTGGAGTGGGGAGGGAATGGAGATTTTTCAGTATCCTTCCCCTGGAGTGGGGAGGGAATGGAGATTTTTCAGTATCCTTCCCCTGGAATGGGGAGGGAATGGGGATTTTGTAGTATCCTTCCCCTGGAGTGGGGAGGGAATGGAGATTTTGCAGTATCCTTCCCCTGGAGAGGGAAGGGAATGGAGATTTTTCAGTATCCTTCCCCTGGAGTGGGGAGGGAATGGAGATTTTTCAGTATCCTTCCCCTGGAGTGGGGAGGGAATGGAGATTTTGCAGTATCCTTCCCCTGGAATGGGGAGGGAATGGGGATTTTGTAGTATCCTTCCCCTGGAGTGGGGAGGGAATGGAGATTTTGCAGTATTCTTCCCCTGGAGTGGGGTGGGAATGGAGATTTTGCAGTATCCTTCCCCTGGAGTGGGGAGGGAATGGAGATTTTGCAGTATCCTTCCCCTGGAGAGGGAAGGGAATGGAGATTTTTCAGTATCCTTCCCCTGGAGTGGGGAGGGAATGGAGATTTTGCAGTATCCTTCCCCTGGAATGGGGAGGGAATGGAGATTTTGCAGTATCCTTCCCCTGGAATGGGGAGGGAATGGGGATTTTGTAGTATCCTTCCCCTGGAATGGGGAGGGAATGGGGATTTTGTAGTATCCTTCCCCTGGAGTGGGGAGGGAATGGAGATTTTGCAGTATTCTTCCCCTGGAGTGGGGAGGGGATGGAGATTTTGCAATATCCTTCCCCTGGAGTGGGGAGGGAATGGAGATTTTGCAGTATCCTTCCCCTGGAGAGGGAAGGGAATGGAGATTTTGCAGTATCCTTCCCCTGGAATGGGGAGGGAATGGGGATTTTGTAGTATCCTTCCCCTGGAGTGGGGAGGGAATGGAGATTTTGCAGTATTCTTCCCCTGGAGTGGGGTGGGAATGGAGATTTTGCAGTATCCTTCCCCTGGAGTGGGGAGGGAATGGAGATTTTGCAGTATCCTTCCCCTGGAGAGGGAAGGGAATGGAGATTTTTCAGTATCCTTCCCCTGGAGTGGGGAGGGAATGGAGATTTTGCAGTATCCTTCCCCTGGAATGGGGAGGGAATGGAGATTTTGCAGTATCCTTCCCCTGGAATGGGGAGGGAATGGGGATTTTGTAGTATCCTTCCCCTGGAATGGGGAGGGAATGGGGATTTTGTAGTATCCTTCCCCTGGAGTGGGGAGGGAATGGAGATTTTGCAGTATTCTTCCCCTGGAGTGGGGAGGGGATGGAGATTTTGCAATATCCTTCCCCTGGAGTGGGGAGGGAATGGAGATTTTGCAGTATCCTTCCCCTGGAGAGGGAAGGGAATGGAGATTTTTCAGTATCCTTCCCCTGGAGTGGGGAGGGAATGGAGATTTTTCAGTATCCTTCCCTGGAGTGGGGAGGGAATGGAGATTTTGCAGTATCCTTCCCCTGGAATGGGGAGGGAATGGGGATTTTGTAGTATCCTTCCCCTGGAATGGGGAGGGAATGGGGATTTTGTAGTATCCTTCCCCTGGAGTGGGGAGGGAATGGAGTTTTTGCAGTATTCTTCCCCTGGAGTGGGGAGGGAATGGAGATTTTTCAGTATCCTTCCCCTGGAGTGGGGAGGGAATGGAGATTTTGCAGTATCCTTCCCCTGGAGTGGGGAGGGAATGGGGATTTTGTAGTATCCTTCCCCTGGAATGGGGAGGGAATGGGGATTTTGTAGTATCCTTCCCCTGGAGTGGGGAGGGAATGGAGATTTTGCAGTATTCTTCCCCTGGAGTGGGGAGGGAATGGAGATTTTTCAGTATCCTTCCCCTGGAGTGGGGAGGGAATGGAGATTTTTCAGTATCCTTCCCCTGGAATGGGGAGGGAATGGGGATTTTGTAGTATCCTTCCCCTGGAGTGGGGAGGGAATGGAGATTTTGCAGTATCCTTCCCCTGGAGAGGGAAGGGAATGGAGATTTTTCAGTATCCTTCCCCTGGAGTGGGGAGGGAATGGAGATTTTTCAGTATCCTTCCCCTGGAGTGGGGAGGGAATGGAGATTTTGCAGTATCCTTCCCCTGGAATGGGGAGGGAATGGGGATTTTGTAGTATCCTTCCCCTGGAGTGGGGAGGGAATGGAGATTTTGCAGTATTCTTCCCCTGGAGTGGGGTGGGAATGGAGATTTTGCAGTATCCTTCCCCTGGAGTGGGGAGGGAATGGAGATTTTGCAGTATCCTTCCCCTGGAGAGGGAAGGGAATGGAGATTTTTCAGTATCCTTCCCCTGGAGTGGGGAGGGAATGGAGATTTTGCAGTATCCTTCCCCTGGAATGGGGAGGGAATGGGGATTTTGTAGTATCCTTCCCCTGGAGTGGGGAGGGAATGGAGATTTTGCAGTAACCTTCCCCTGCCACACCTACCAAGCCATGCCCACAGAATCAGTAGTGATAAAAAATTAATTTCACCACTGAAGTAGGCCCTGAACTTCAACATACAAAACACTCCTTTGCCAAGGCCTGTGGGCATGGTTTTATTTTTTATTTTTCTTAGCTTGAAGACAGTGCCAGCCCCACCTAGTCTCAGCGCCAAGATCCCTCTCAAGATGAAGCCCAAGGAAAGCAACAAAACAAGCCATCTTCCCACCAGCAAAACAATTCTGGCCAAATAATACTCTTTGCCCAAATATTGTCCCACCAGAAACAGCTGCTTTTAGAGTGTCTGAAGCATCTAAAGAAACGGACCATTGTCAGTTTCCTGTTCAATAGCATTTCTCACAATGCACAGGCTTCAGGCCAAGCATAATGGGATTCTTTTCCAAAAGTATCGCAATTATGCACACTTAGGACATTAGAGTATCTCCGGCATTCACAGATCTGAATACAGGTGCAAATGAAAGGTGCCTGGTTTGCGAAATACTTATCTAAAAGGCCTTGCCTGCTATTTAGAGATGAGCTCAAACGGTGCCTGAAAAACGTATGTTGATTATAATTCAGGCTGAAAATTAAATGGACGTTTTCTCCCCTGGAAGTAAACACTGAAAACTCTCAGCCGTTATCTAAGAGTTGCTGCCAGGTTAACAAAGCACCTGTTGTCTTGTTTGGTTGTCGGTATGGAAAATGCCACATTTAATTGCCTTTATAAAACAGCTCCTTTTCTACACAAGAGTTCCGAAAAGGCATTGTGAAATCTCAGAGGCCCCCTCGAAGTTGAAAGAGCTGGGGGTGGGGGGGTGGGGGGGGGAGAAATATCCTGTATTTATCAAAGATTTCACAACCAGCACAGGGTGAAGCTGTGACATCGAAAGCTAAAAATAAAAACAGAAGGGGGAGAAAAAGATCATCAAGTTGCAAAAGGAAGAAAAGGCAATGCGCCTGTATCTTAAAATTAAGTGGTTCTAACAAGATGCTATCGCTGACACATAATTCAGGATGCTCTTGGACCTAATTTGCCGCTTACATGGCACTCAGCCAGAGACAATGCAGCATTTAATGGTTGAATGCCCACAGCTTGTGTAAGTAAATTACACAGATGCCTCATTGAAGCTCCATATTTGCATAGAAAATAATATTTGGGGACATATTTTTCTAAGCATATGAATTACAGTCACAGTGCAAGCATCAGATAAAAACAGCAGGATTTAAGATTATAAAACTGTTGGTATATTGAGTATCTTTTGGGGTAAGTACAAGTCCCCCATTTTCCTATACTACATGTCATTTGGTAGTCACAAGGCAATTTGCTGGTCATTTGAGGCCACCTGCCCAGCCAATCTTTGCTTGTTTTATAACAATTTAGATTTCTGTTAAAGAAATGTGGAAGTTGTCCATTATCTTCAAAAGCTCTTCTGGGCCCTCCAGAGACCTCTAGTCCACAAAATTCCTGGAGAGTGAAAACGAGCTTATAGCTCGGAACATCTTTCTCCAATCTGCTGTGCTCCAGATGTGTTGAATACCCAGCACATTTTTGTCATGTTATTTTGAGTATTTGGGGAAATGCAGTCCCAATACATCTGGACAACATTCAGTTGAGGAAAGCCAATACAGCTAAAACTTGTTTTTTTCAGATGCTGGTGTGCATGTAAAATGAATGTGTGTTCATCAAGGCAGCCCATTCTGCCCTTCGACCTATTTATCCTTGGGAAAAGTCTCAGGATGACCATGCTCAATTTCTGTGGTTGCTGCCCCACAGATGCTTTTTGAAAAGGCAACTGGATTTTGTTTTTCCTTCAAGGTGTTTCGCTTCTGATCCAAGAAGCTTCTTCAGTTCTGACTGAATGGTAGAGGATGGAAGGATTTATATTCCTTGCAGTCCTCTGGTCATTCAGTCAAAGACCAGATGACTGCAAGGAACATACCATATTTTTCGGAGTATAAGGCGCTCCAGACTATAAGACCCGCCTAGCTTTTGGGGAGGAAAACAAGGGGAAAAAATCTCCCTGTGCCTCCCAGCAATTTGCCTCCTTGCAGCAAACAGTCTGGTCAGCTTCAGCACAGCCTCATTAAGTGTGAACAGCTGATTGGCAGTTGGATCGGCCTTCCAGAATATCGATCCGCTGTTCCAGGTTGTGGGGATCACCGTTGCCCCATCGGTGGCGGTGGTAGCCATCGGCATCACTACCTATTGCTAGTTTAACACATCCTGAAGAATGCATGACCTCTTCCTTCCATCTCAGGCGTCAAAACATCTAGTAACTGTAATTGTGTCAGTACTGGCATAGAGTTCTGAAATGTATCTGGAGACAGATGTTTCGTTTAAGGATGCAGAATTTAACAGAACTGCTAAGGAAATCAGGAAATTTGTCTTAGCTCATTTATCCATTGGCAATTTACAGTAATTCAGGCTTTAGCCCAAGAGTCTTTTGAGACTGCAGTGGTTTATGAGTCTCGTTCATTTATTTTATTTTATTTTATAATTTTTATTTATTTATTTTCAAAACAAGCATACAACTCCTCCTTCTTCACATATTGTAGAAAGTGTATCAGCTGGTTACAAAGGGCTTTTGTGCATCTCTTCCACCGTCATCAAATATAATTCGTATTAATTCAAATATCTTAACTCAAATATTTACTGATATTAACATCATCACACCTCCACTTTTATTTGACTATAGTTATTTAAACATCCTTCATCCTTAAATATACCAAGATTCAATACATAGCCACATGCTGGCATTTCATTTACTTATTTGCAAAATCCTCCATTAACGTTTTATTTTATTTTATTAAATTTAAAGACCACCCACCTCACTTTCAGAGTGACTAAAAACATAAATAATCACCATTGTACCAACATAAAAAGAGCCATGGTGGAGCAATGGTTAAAATACAGTATTGCAGGCTACTTCTGCTGACTGCCAACCACCAGCAATTCAGCAGTTCGATTCTCACCAGGCTCACGGTTGACTCAGCCTTCCATCCTTCCGAGGTCAATAAAATGATGACCCGGATTGTTGGGGGCAAGAGGCTGACTCTATAAACTGCTTAGAGGGGGCTATAAAGCATTGTGAAGCAGTATATAAATGTACGTGATATTGCTATAACAGTAATAAGAACAGTTCTACGACACTTCGGTATAAGTGAAGCCCTTCAACCAGTAGTGGAAAAATGGCCTTAAGCTGATAAGTTTCATTTTACTTCATTAAGCTTTCCCAGTCTAATATAGTCATATAATTAGGTAAAGGTTCCCCTCGCACATATGTGCTAGTCATTCCTGACTCTAGGGGGCGGTGCTCCTCTCCGTTTCAAAGCCAAAGAGCCAGCGCTGTCCGAAGACGTCTCCATGGTCATGTGGCTGGCATGACTAAATGCTGAAGGCGCACGGAACACTGTTACCTTCCCACCAAAGGTGGTTCCTATTTTTCTAGGAAATTGTATTTCGAACTGCTAGGTTGGCAGAAGCTGGGACAAGTAACAGGAGCTCAGGGATTCGAACCACTGAACTGCCAACCTTTCTGATCGACAAGCTCAGCATCTTAGCCACTGAGTCACCGTGCCCTTAGTCATATAATTACATTTCTATAATAAAAACCCTTCACATTTTCCAGTGCCATTGTAACTGTTGTAAATGGAGGACTACTGTATATCCAATTTCCGCACGTCAGTCAAAGACATAGGGAATTGCAATGCAAAAACACCATATTATATCCGCAGCACACAAACTAGGAAGACTTTGAAAGTTGTTAAGACTTTAAAAAGTCAGGATCCATGCAACCGCTTCGCTTTGAGTTTCCTGGTTAACAATTATGCCTGACAATCTTCCAACAGACTAAGCGTGCCCAGTCATTGAAAGTGCAAAAAATTACTTTTTTGAACTTATACAAACTATAGTGCTACCTCCACGTTTCATTGGCTGTAAGAACTATGCAAGCAGAAACTCAATAATAGTGACACTAATAAAGTTTACTCCTCAGTTATTTTTACTAGGTATATGTACTGACTTTACAGCGGTAGAGACTAATTTGGTTCTACACCTAATAACGGCAGCAAGACTGTTGGTGGCGCAATACTGGAAGAAGGAAGACTTGCCTACAACTCAAGAATGGACATTGAAAGTTACAAACTTTAGCCGAGATGGCGAAAATATCGGCATATCTTAAAGACTATTCAAATGAGAGATATAAATGAGACTGGAAAAAAATGGATTGACTATATACAAAACAAATACGGGACTAAGAAATTCCAGATAGCCTATGCTTAAGATTAGGAATAATTTAAACTGCTCAAAGTTAGTGTAACAGGAAGAAGCTGAGTTCAATGCAGAGATATTATTAATTTCCTTTTTTTAAAATTTCCTTTGTCTTAATATATTTTAGACTGTGTTTGTTAAAAATCTATACCGTGTACAGGCTCTGGGAAGTCGGGGGGGGGGGAAGGGAGGTGGGGTGTTAGGGGGAGGGGGGAGGGGGGATATATAGTATGTGATAGATTTTAAAGTAACGTGACTGCACTTGTATACTGTTGCTCTTTAATTCCACTGTAAAAATAGGATAAGCTGAATATATTAATAGATAGTAGAAATACACCGAAGGGAGGAGTAGAGGGATAGAAGAAAGAGGGGTAGAGAGGGCGGGAGAGAGGACTGGAGGGAGGGTGAGAAGGAAAGGAGGGAGTGTACCGGGAGAGGGGAGTGGTAGAGGGGGAGGGGAAGTAGGGTAGAGGGGAATGATGGAGGGAAGAAGGGAAGTTGGAGGGGGGCAAAAGAAAGGGTGTATGGAGGGTCGAAGAGGTACATTGGGTTTCTATTTTGGGGGGTATTGTTGACAAGAGGAATGGCTGTGTTTATTGTTTAATGTTATATGGCCCCGGTTATGCCCAGTTTATATGTGACTGTACGAAAATGAAAATGGAAAATAAAAAACACATTTACAGCAATAATAGTGACACTACATATTTACCAGTCCTAGGATTCACACAAATCTATGTTGCTATTCTAACATATCTTACACACAACACTAGTAACTTTCTAACGTCAAAACAAAACCAAAAGTTTCTTCCTCAATTAAGTGATATTATGAGTGCACGGATCATTTTCATCCATGCTTGAAATCACTGCTGTTCATAAACCCAGTTGCAAATAATTTTAGGTTCTTAATTTCTTTTTTCTAGAATTCAAGTTTTACGTTCCCTATTCCAAAAGGACAACGGTATGCCTTGCCATCTCTCTTACTTTCATTATCTTCTTAACTAATTATTGAACAAAGCACAGTCTGAAACAGATTGAGGCTGTCCGGAGTTATTTACCTTCATACAGTAGTAAATCTTGCAAATTCTAGGCTATAAATATTAATTGAAAAATGAAGGGAAAGACGTAGCTGTTTAACAGTATTGACGCAAATGAGACAGAACAATATATTCTGGAACAGATTTCAGATATGTCGTGTAGCAGGCACACAAAAACTTTATAATAATATTCCTGTTTTGGGATGTCAATTCAGCTATGCAAAGTAACAAAGAAGTTTCAAACAAAGCAATATATCTTAATGTTAAAATATATCTGAAATAATAATGGGCGGGGGGGGGAGAGTCACACAGTGAGTGTGGTGTACGGTGAATTTCCTAAGTGAAGAAAACAACTTAGTAGTGTGAACAATTTCTGAATTATTAGTGATGTGGTGGATCGAAATTTAGCACCTAGCAGAACCTGCTTGCCGTCTGACATTCAACGCAGCCAATCTGTTCCTCATTTCAGTGGAGTGATTAGCATTCTTTTCATCCTGAAAATATACATATATTCATATTTAATGCACAGAGAGAGCAACAGCAAGGATGCTTTGAAAGCCCATCTCCCAGTTCGTGGAACTGATTTCACAGTTGCTCCAAGAGGTCTCGGTAACCTTTGCAACAATTCTATATTCGTACGTCAACCAAGCACCAAAAAATAGATCAAAGAAATGGTCAACCCTGCACAGCCTTGTCTTAACAGCAGTGATAGGCAAGAGGCATCTGTACCCAACACCTACAAAATATTAAGAATGTTCCTATTAAGAGCCGAGGTGGCGGAGTGGTTAAATGCAGCACTGCAGGCTACTTCAGCTGACTGCAGTTCCGCAGTTCGGCTGTTCAAATCTCACCGGCTCAGGGTTGACTCAGCCTTCCATCCTTCCGAGGTGGGTGAAATGAGGACCCGGATTGTTGTTGGGGGCGATATGCTGACTCTGTAAACCGCTTAGAGGGGGCTGAAAGCCCTATGAAGCGGTAGATAAGTCTAACTGCTATTGCTATGCTATATCTATCTGTCTGTCTGTCTATCTATCTATCTATCTATCTATCTATCTATCTATCTATCTATCTATCTATCTATCTTCTGTATCTATCTTATCTATTATCTATCCATCCAAGGCTTAAGGTTGACTCAGCTTTCCATCCTTCCGAGGTGGGTGAAATGAGGACCCAGACTGTGGGGGTGATATGCTGACTCTGTAAACCGCTTAGAGAGGGTTGAAAGCCCTATGAAGCGGTATATAAGTCTAACTGCTATTGCTATTGCTATGCAAGTTTAATGCAGCAGGCTAGAACAGACTTGGCATTTTATGGCTCCCGGTGCACAGTAGTATTTTTTTTTTCAATTTACATAGGTGCATACCTGCACACCTATGCACCTTTACAGCCCTATTGGTTCAGCCCTTCACAACAGCCCCAGTTTTTCGTGTGGCTCCCTGGAAAAATCAACTCCCTCCCCGTGCACTAGAGATTGGGAGATTGGGAGTTCTATTCCTGCCTTAGGCATGAAACCACCTGATGACTTTGGGCCAGTCATTTTCTCTCAGCCCTAGGAAAGAGGCAAGATTTATTCCCCAAGAAATGATAGGCCTGAATCTAAATCAGAATAACAGAATAACTGAGTTGAAAGGGACCTGGGGTGGGGGGGGCGTCTTCTAGTCCAACCCACTGCTCAAGCAGGAGACCCTCCACCATTTCAGACAAACGTCTGTCCAATCTCTCTCTTCCTAAAAGAAAACTTCTTAAAAGTTTTCTTTCAATGGGTATGAGAAGCTTCTCACTGGGGCTTCTTCTGGATGCTTTCCTCTTAGTGATACTCAGTGCCAGATTTAGATGAAAAGAGGCCCTAGGCTATTCCACTTATGAGGCCCTTTCACCTCCCATTTTTAAGTTTGTAAATTACATGAGAGACAATAAAATACATCATTACTGTGATATATATCAATATATATCAATATATATAACTGGCCTCCCGACGGAGGGTGGCTCTGCTCTGCGGCAAAGGCAGCGAGGCCAGCCGCCTCCCCTGCTGCGCTCAGCTGCCCGGCTCGGCCCCCTCGCCCTCACCTGCCTGGCCGCTGGTGGGCTCCGCGTCGACGGGGCGGCTACTGGGAGCGGCCGCGCCTCTCTCCCGACCGCCAGTGCCGGGAACGTGGGCGGGCTCCCCAACTGCCGCGGCGCTGGAACGATCTTAGCCAATACATTTTTATGTTTGTTTATTAGTCATCTGCGTAGAATTTCTCCTTATTTTCGGTTCAGTGTCTTAGTGTTCACTGTTTTTAGAATAGTGCAATTTTAATGTTGCTAAGAATTTGAATGGAGGCCCCTCTTGATCTCGAGGCCCTAGGCGGAAGCCTAGTTAGCCTATAGGAAAATCTGGCCCTGGTGATACTATTTACATCAGAGGTGTCAAACTCGTTGCCTGTGGGCCGGATGTGTCATGTGCTGGCCAGGCCTCCCCCATTTGAGCAGAGGAGGAAAAATTCACGATACGACACGTGCTGCCAACACGGGTTTGACACCCCTGATTTAGGTAATCAAAAAACGAAATACTTATTTCACTGACTAACTTAATAATTTTTATTCCAAAAACTTTTTATTGCATCATTACTTTTCTTCCCCCCCCCCCAAAAAAAAAATTGTGGTTGAAATAATAGCAATTTACTTCCAGTTTCGGAGCCCCAAGTCAGAATGAATCCTGCAGAGTGAAGAGCTCTAATTGATTACAGCAGATTGTTAATGACTGTGCTCTGAAACAACCCATCTGATTGATTCCATGTTTGCCAAGCTCAGAACTCAATCGCTCTTCACTCTTCAAATCATTTGATTGTAAATGCCACTACCAATATTGAAAAAAAAGACAGCTTGAAGATCTCAGCTGGGCACACACTGAAACTATCAGAGGTATGGGAACCCTCTCCCACATACAGAAGAATGGAATATTTTGGGAAATATTTTAAAAAGGCAGAATGTTATATTTCCCTAATGGAGAAACATGTTTTTAGAGGCAGAAAGCAGCCAGCAAGTCTTTCTTAATAGCTCCCAGCGGATCAGTGGCAGGTTGCAGGCGGTACACCCCGGTACCAGTGCCTGCCGGGAGCACTGAGTATCATTCTGGTATGGTGCTCCGCCTTACCTGTATTTGAGCTCTTTGGCGCTTCCGCGCACGCACATGGAGAGTACAATGCCTGTGCGATGCTCCGCCAAGCAGCTGGAACATCGCAGAGACGTCGCGGAACATCACAGGAGGTAAGGAGGCAAGCGCGTGCTGCGTGCATGAGCACGCAAGCTGCGCACGTTCATGTGGTGGATGTCGGGCTGTGTTGCACCGTACCGGTTGCAACGTTGATCCGGAACCCACCACTGCAGCAGATATTTTGAGCCCATTAAGAAACATTGGGCCAGCATGTTCACAAAACAAAAGGACTTCCCCTCCAAGGATGGGATTAAAATTTACATTCTCCTTCCACCCAAAATTCTAAGAACAGGACATGACCCTTTAGGACATAATAGGATTAGCCCACCGCCATTTAACAAAAAAAACACAAACCCCTTCATTGCACAATCCCCCAGAAGAGTTCAAACTTGAAAGTCAGAGGAACCTTTAAAGATGCATCCACTCCTTCAACCATTTGGCCAGTCGCTCTAGAAGTGCTGCTGGTTCTGCTTCATCAATAAACTTCCTTTCCAGTCAGCCCCCATGTTGTTTCCAGCAACTTTCTCCCAACTTGGAACGGAACCAGATGGATTTTTCCTCCAACAGAGGCCTATCTAGGATGTTAGCACCCCATTTCCTAGAGAAATGAAGAAGCCGAGGTGGCGCAGTGGTTAAGTGCAGCACTGCAGGCCACTTCAGCTGACTGCTAGCTGCAGTTCGGCGGTTCTAATCTCACCGGCTCAGGGTTGACTCAGCCTTCCATCCTTCCGAGGTGGGTGAAATGAGGACCCAGACTGTGGGGGCGATATGCTGACTCTGTAAACCGCTTAGAGAGGGCTGAAAGCCCTATGAAGCGGTATATAAGTCTCACTGCTATTGCTAAATGAAATATCCTGGGAAATATTGAAAAGGTAGAATATTTCCCTGGAACAGAAATGGAGAAAGATGGTTTTAGGCAGGAAACAGGCTCACTCTTAATAGCCCCCACTTTTGTTAATGGGCCACTTTAAAAAACCTGGGGCAGTCCATTCTACATAACAAAGACCCCTCCCCTTCAGTTCCAGGGTGATGGGATTAAGGCACGATAGTAATAACCGTTTACCCAACTCGCCACATGGCATCTGAGAACTCAACCAAACGTGGACTCAAAGCGCAGCCTAGAGAGTTGCCCCTGCATGGCCCCGTGGGAGTCTGACAACCAATCAGAATACATGTCTTACACAGGAACAGGAAACAGAGAGGTGGGGCTGAACAGAGTATTAAAAAACCAGCAAGCCCCTTCTCTCTTCTTCTTCTTCTTCTTCACCCAACATCTGGAACCATAGGATCACATTTTTCCCCAGGACCTCAAGCCATGTGGTCCTGTCCACCATTAAACCATCTTTCCAGAAGGACATTATTATTGGAAAAGAATTTTGACAAAAAAAGGATTCATTTATCAAGCCTTCAGATAGGTAGTAATCTCTCCCTTGCTAGGGTGTTTCCAAGCAGATCCTGGAGAGCGGAAATACCCTGACTATTAATTTCCTGCATGAAGCAGAAATTGAAATAGATGTCTTATTATCCTCCACTTTTATGATTGACCATATGAACATCAGTTTGCTAATTGCTTAGTTATTGCTGGGCTTATATGTTGTCCAATCAATAGCAACTCTGAGCAATTGGTATACTGGGAAATATAGAGCCGAGGTGGCGCAGTGGTTAGGGTGCAGTACTGCAGGCCACTTCAGCTGACTGTTATCTGCAGTTCAGCGGTTCTAATCTCACCGGCTCAAGGTTGACTCAGCCTTCCATCCTTCCGAGGTGGGTGAAATGAGGACCCAGACTGTGGGGGCGATATGCTGACTCTGTAAACCGCTTAGAGAGGGCTGAAAGCCCTATGAAGCGGTATATAAGTCTAACTGCTATTGCTATTGCTAGATAGATGATAGATAGATGATAGATAGATAGATAGATAGATAGATAGATAGATAGATAGATAGATAGATAGATGATAAACATATAATGCATGGATGATAGATAGATAGATAGATAGATAGATAGATAGATAGATAGATAGATAGATAGATAGATAGATAGATAGATAGATAGATGATAGATGATAGATAGATAGATAGATAGATAGATAGATAGATAGATAGATAGATGATAAACAGATATAATGCATGGATGGATGGATGACAGATAGATAGATAGATAGATAGATAGATAGATAGATAGATAGATAGATAGATAGATAGATAGATAGATAGATAAGAGCCGAGGTGGTGCAGTGGTTAGGGTGCAGTACTGCAGGCCACTTCAGCTGACTGTTATCTGCAGTTCAGCGGTTCTAATCTCACCGGCTCAAGGTTGACTCAGCCTTCCATCCTTCCGAGGTGGGTGAAATGGGGACCCAGACTGTGGGGGCGATATGCTGACTCTGTAAACCGCTTAGAGGGGGCTGAAAGCCCCATGAAGTGGTATATAAGTCTAACTGCTATTGCTAACTGCTATTGCTATACTCTAGAAATCATGTCCCATTGCTCTTCAGGTCCCAAGAGAGATAAATTTGTCTCAGAAATCCCTGCAGCCAATTGCTATGAAGATTTATCTGGGAGAGAAAGAGGGCTGTTTGAGTTGGCTTTCCCCTGCACACATATAAAGAGAGAGGGAAACACAAGGAAGGAGAGAAAACAGGGTGTGATTCACACCCTCTGGTGTAGCTTATGATGCTGGGACTGTGTGTGTGAACTGAAGTAAGTAACCATGTGGGAAAGGGCTAATAGCACGCATGTTTCCTTCACACTTCCTCCTTGCAGGGATGCTGATTAGCTCAGAATGGATCTGTCTCCACATTTTCTTCACTCAGACACAATTCCCAGCCATTTGACAAGTAGCTCCAATTACTCTGGGTGGATGAGATCAAAGGAACTGTCATTCATTCACAAGTATCTTTGGCCAATTGTTACCTGCCAATGTATTGGAACAACTATTCTCAGAAAACGTGTTCAAGGTAATAAACTCCAGAAACGATTAGGTTGCAGCTCGCATACAAGTCTCTCCATGCATATCAAAGGACTCCAGTGCGGAGAAAACTCCATTCTACTGATGGAGATTCAAGTTCTATGATATCACCAACAATGTGTAACAATGGGGGAAAGCTCCTTGTCACTCAGTGTTGAATTTTGCATGAAACTGTAGCGCCTATACGGAGCTTTATGATCAAAGAGTTTGTAAATGTGTAAGATTTAATCCAAAATTATCCAAACATTGTATGAATATTTGCTTAAAACTAAATCCAATTGTAATTTACAGGAATTCTTTCCAAATGGGGGGGAAAAAACTGGAACAGTTATTTCTGATGAGTATATAATCCACAGATTTATGACTCACAATTTGCATATGAAAATATTAGCAAAATTCCTTTAACCTTGGCAGTAAAACTATATATATGTATGTATGTACATATAGGAAAGGAAGCAGTAGACTTCCTCCCATATTTGGGCATACCAGGGGCTGTGACACTAAATACAAACCTATTTCCCTGGCTCAGCTGATAAAAGGAGAAGAACCTTGTGGCTTAGTGGTTAACACATCTGCCTAATATGTAATACAGCCCAGGTACCGCCACTTTCCCCATGCGCTTTGAGTACCTCTCTCAGTCCAACACCTGCACCATGACGGATCTAAAAAAACACCGACGCCCCCCCCCCCCACCCCCAAATATATTAAGATTCTGGAATTATAAGAAGAGAATTTTTCATCACACAATGTTTATACGAACATATATAAGTGGTTAACACATCTGCCTGATATGTAATACAGCCCAGGTTCGAATCCCAGTAAGGGTATGGCTAGCTGATGAGAGCTAAATAGCTTGAAATAGATCTAGTCTCCCTTTATTTATTTATCAGCACAAATACAACACATATATGTGTTACCGTCAACTTTTGGTTGAAATTCTTTAAAGTTGTCCTTCTCTGGCAGGCATACGGGGAAATGCGAATTCCGCCAATATCTGGAGTAGCAGAATGATCTTCATCTACCTAAACAGATGGTGGGAAAGGAGGATACCATTTGTCAATCCAATAAGTCGGAGAACAAAGGTTTCAAACCATTTCAAATGAGTACCCTGATCTGCCATAAGTATATTTTCTGCACAATCACCTCCAACCATATTCACATTGAAGTGGATACAGATAAAGCTGTAAGATGAAGAGAGTAAAAAAAACTTGTGTGCGTAATGGATGGGTATAGGCCTACCTATGGAACCAACCAGTTAAAAAATAAATATGTGGCCTTAAGGTGAAGCACAAACATTTTAAACGTACATATTCATGTTTTTATTCAGAGCAACGTTTACGAAGTTAAATGTGATCAGAAAAACCATTATTATTAAAGCTTCTAAAGGGTGATCAGATTCAAACAAACGTACCTCTCCTTTCTACAAAGTTTTTTTTTCTCCAAAGGCTACTGTTGTAAATATTTTCATTCTAGTGCAAATTCACACCGTTTTATGTCACTAACCAAGTCCTATTTTAGTCTAGTCCAGTAAAAAGCTGTTGTTTTTGGCCACTGTGTAGAACTTGTACATTGAGCTAAATTGGGGGGAGGGGGTTTGGTCTGATCTAATAACTGTCTTCTTCTTCTTAAGGAATGTCGTCATGCAGGTGTTAAAGTAGGCAACAAGAAGAATTATATAGAGTTTTCTTTTTGGGTTAAGCAATCAGGGCTATCCTAGATCTGCTTCTTTTATTATTCCCCTCTTTTAGCAATATCAATAGCAGTTAGACTTATATACCGCTTCATAAGGCTTTCATCCCTCTCTAAGCGGTTTACAGAGTCAGCATATCGCCCCCAACAACAATCCGGGTCCTCATTTCACCCACCTCGGAAGGATGGAAGGCTGAGTCAACCCTGAGCCGGTGAGATTTGAACAGCCGAACTGCAGAACTAACAGTCAGCTGAAGTAGCCTGCAGTACTGCACTCTAACCACTGCGCCCATTTCTTTTCCTTTTCTTGTAAATTTTTTGGGGCCTTGAATTTTCACCAATTATCTAGTCCCGTGATGGCGAACATCTGGCGTGCCATAGGGGCTATATCTGCCGGCAATCAAGCCATTAACTCCAGTGTCCATGCATGCACCGGCTAGCTAATTTTCGGACTTCCAGAAGACTGGAAGGACTGTGGGGGGGGGGGGTGTTGTGTGTGCATGTGCACGAGGGGGGGCGCTTTGCATTATGGGTGTGGCGCAAACACGTGCTGTCGTGCACGCGCCCTCAGGTTTTTGGCACTCAACAACAAAATGATTAGCCATCATTGGTCTAGTCTCTGCCTTGAAATACAATAATATTTCCTCGATTTAGGCAGAATTGTTTTCAGGAAAGTAAAAGTGTTAACATAGGAAAATCTGATGCAACAGAAACTTTGTACTTCCGACTTAAAGTTACAAATACATTATCCTATACATCTGTGTTGTAGGAGTAGCACCCATTTAATTCTGCACGAACAGAACGATTAACGGAAATCTCAAAAGAACTTTTTCGTTCCAAGATTTTTAATTTTTGTACAAACACATCAATGTGTTAACAGGGTGGCACCCGAGTATCATACATTTTAATGCAAATAAAATAGTATCAATCATATTTGTTTCATTTGACAAGCTCATATAAACCTTGTAATGATACACGTATTTTTATCAAATTATATTCTTTCATTATTTAATCATTCAATACTTCAACGTGTCATTTCTATGCCAATCACCCAATTCTAATTGACTTGATTATTAGTCATATTTATTACTTTTAGCAAGCTTATGTAATTCTAATAATAGTATGGACATTTATGCTAAATTGAAATCTTCCATTATTTGCATGTTCAATTTATAATCCTTCATTTTTTAATTATTCGATATTTCAATATGTTATTTTTATGTCGATCACCATATTCTGCATGTCATACATTTTATTACCAATAAAGTATTTTTAATCATTATTTGTTACATTTAGCAAGCATACACCTATTCAGGGGGGGGGGGGATTAAGGCTCACTGGTGTCCTAAGCACTGACCAATCTTGGTGCCCCCCCTTCCTTTGTACATACTCTACAAATCTTCATTGAGGTTTTTTCTTTCTTTCTCAACTCTTGGGCCTGGTGCCCCAAGACCAGGCTTAGTCTGCTTAATGGTTAATACACCACCGCACCTATTCATATTAAATTATAATCTTTCATTAGATTAGCTGACTTTAGATCACCAGTTATCGGCTGTGACCAGGGGGACCTTTGCCCAGGTTCGCCTGGTGCACCAATTGCGACCCTATCTGGACTGGGAGGCCCTTGTGATAGTCACTCACGCCCTCGTGACCTCAAGACTGGACTACTGTAATGCGCTTTACATGGGGCTGCCCTTGAAAAGGGCTCTACATGGGGTTGCCCTTAAAGTGCATCCGGCGACTGCAGTTAGTCCAGAATGCAGCCGCGCGAGTGATAGTGGGCGCACCGCGGTTCGCCCACGTTACACCCATCCTCCGCGAGCTGCACTGGCTACCTGTCGATCTCCGGGTGTGCTTCAGGGTATTGATGACCACCTTTAAAGCACTCCATGGTAGTGGATCTGGGTACTTGAGAGACCGCCTTCTGCCGATCACCTCCCTCCGACCGATTAGATCGCACAGACTGGGCCTCCTCCGAATCCCATCCGCCAGTCAATGTCGACTGGCGACTACACGGAGGAGAGCCTTTTCTGTTGCAGCTCCGACCCTGTGGAACGATCTCCCCGTCGAGATACGCACCCTCACCACCGTCCAGGCCTTCCGCGCAGCCCTCAAGACCTGGCTCTCCCAACAGGCCTGGGGATAAGTCTTTAATTTGCCCCACCCGAGTGTTGAATGTTGAATGCAAGTTGTGTTTTTATCACTTTATTTTGTTCACATATTGTTTATTTTGAATTGCACCCCCTCCCTAATGATTGTAAGCCGCCCTGAGTCCCCTCAGGGAAAAGGGCGGCCTATAAATCTTAATAAAAAAAATACTAAATACTGAGAGACCGCCTCCTGCCAATTACCTCCCAAAGACCAATTCGATCGCACAGGCTTGGCCTTCTCCGGGTTCCATCTGCCAGCCAATGCCGGCTGGCGACCCCCCGGGGGAGAGCCTTCCCTGTTGCTGCTCCGGCCCTATGGAACGAGCTCCCCGTGGAGATCCGGACCCTCACTACCCGCTCGACCTTCCGTAAAGCTACTAAGTCCTGGCTGTTCCGGCAGGCTGGGGGCTGTTAAAGCACCCAGCCCCGTCTTAATTGTGACTGTCGTGGGTTTTAAAATTGTTTGTATTGTCTTATTTATTCCCTCCCCTGTTTATTGTGAGCCGCCCGGAGTCCTTCGGGAGTGGGCGGCATACAAAACCAATAAACCAACCAACCAAACGAACCAACCAACCATGTAATCAATAGCTCAATATGTATATAACAAATGAACTTTGTATAACCAAAAACGCAGAGCAGAATTCCCATAAAAATTGTAATGAAATAAAACCAGGTAGAAGAATATGTTTAAAGATGCTTGAGATGCTTTGCTTCCCCCGAATGAACTTAGTGCAGGCTACTTTGCAACCTCTAGAAATAAGGAAGAGTTGAAATAAAGGTTAATTGGTTTTTAAGGGTTTTCAAATTAATTCTGCTGTAATTTAATTGGAGCTACATGAAATAGACATTGCTTATGTTACGATCAGCTAATTTTAGATGAGGGTCAGTGACAAATGTTGGACTCTGGTAGAGTGGCAAGACTTGCCCACCGCGGGGCACCCAGAGAGGTCACTCTTACCTGGGAGGTGAGGGAAAACTGCTATGATTTGATGCTGTAATTAGGCAGAATAAGGCAAATTTAGGCTATCGGCATAGAACAGCAAATTGTGTATTTAAAGAAGTCTTTGCGTTCCCCGCAATCCAGCTCCAGTTATTTTTTTTTAGCTTGAAATGATCATATAATTGATCTAAAACTGTTCAGGTAATCAAACAATTACAAAATTAGGGACATTCAAACCTCAGTCGAGGCAATAATCATTTCGTTAATTCATTCAATATGCTTATCGGATATCTTGGAGATTAAAAGAAAAGGGCTGTTGTGAGGAGGTAGAATAATGAAACATGTTGCCTACACTAAAGTCATGGCTGATAATTTATAACAGCCTGAAAGCAAATTGAATTAAAATGGCTCACCCCACCCAATGAGATAATCAAATTAAAACAGATTCCATTCAGCATCTCAGTGGCACCCATAAAAGGAAGCAATAAAGAAAAAAAATTATCATTTGAGCTCTTCTAAGAGACTATGAGGGTGAGATCTGACACTCTCCTGCATTATCTATCATAGCAGTCAAACTCTTTTTAGAACAGTGTTTCTCAACCTTGGCCACTTGAAGATGTCTGGACTTCAACTCCCAGAATTCCCCAGCCAGCATTCGCTGGCTGGGGAATTCTGGGAGTTGAAGTCCAGACATCTTCAAGTGGCCAAGGTTGAGGAACACTGTTTTAGAACATTAAGTAATAAACCACGTCATAAAGACATACACCCAGAGAGCATCAAGTAACTATCAAGATCATTGATAAAGTATACAGAAAAAGGGTTGTTTTAACTCACCTTTTGAACATGATCAAAAGGTGTTGAGGCGTGCCAAAAGTGGGGGGGGAGCAGGGGGGTTATGCGTGCGTGTGCCCACGCCCATAATGCAATGCCCTTCCCTCCTGTGCATGCATAAGAAGCTTATATATATGTTTACAGACATCATCACTTTTATATTTTCGTTTGTGGCATGCTGGAATAAGAAATCAGGTTCAATCAAGTTGTGTGTTTACTTACATGGTGTTATGAGTTTCACATAACATGTTAACACATTTAAGTTTATAGGGAAACATAAAAGGCCCCCCATACATGCGTGCTAAGCGTTTCTGGCTCTAGGGGCAGTGCGCATCTCTACTTCTAAAGCTGAAGAGCCAGTGATATCTGAAGACGACTCCGTATTCATGTGGCTGGCAGGACCTTCCCACCAATGGTGGCTCCTATTTTTCTACTTGCATTTTTTACATGCTTTTGAACTGCTAGGTTGGCAGAAGCTGGGAGAAGTAACAGGAGCTCACTCCATTACACTAGGGATTCGAACCACTGAACTGCTGACTTTTCTGATCCATAAGCTCAGCTTTGTTCATAGATGTCCTCTACGCCTCTCCTGTAACATCCTTAAGAATGGAATTTTTTTAATTATTGACCAATCTGTGTCAGTTAGTGACTACGGTAGTTAGAGTTTAAGCAGCACTCAAGAATATGTACTGTCATACAGCTTTATCTCTTCCTGCTATAAATGCAGGCTCAGCTAGTAAGAATAAGTACAATCTTCACCCATTTTATATATCAAAGTGGTTGTAGGAATATAATGTTTTCAAAACGATGAATGATATATACTGTGTTTGTGTTTCTTCCATTTCCTTATCAGTTGCAAAGCAAATCTTTATTTGTTTGGAACCTTCTGGGAAGTCTGGGAAGATGCTCAAACCATCTTTGATTGATTATCCGTGTGCGATCTGTGTAACCTTGGTCTTTTGCTCTTGGCATTTCTAGGTGTGAGAGACCAGGAAGTCACTTAACCTGCTAGCTTTGGACTGAATAAAATGGCCATTTGGACCTTCTCAATTTCCTTGTTTCTTGATAAGTGATTTTTACCAAGACACAGTTTTAAGCACTTCAAATTTCAGAGGCTTAACTCTGAATCTCCCACCTAGATTACTTTTTCAATCCTTTTGGTGGAAAACGTATTATGGATTGAGAACCAAGGCACCAAACAGGTGTTTCCTTCTGCAAAAGAGCGGAAACAGTGTTTGTAGAAATCACCTATAAAAACATGAAATTATTTGTTATAATTCTCATTTGCCCCGATGTCTTTGATTTTTTTAGGAGACATAATTGCGGCATCCACTTAGCTACCGTATGTTTCATACTATTTCCCCCCCAAAAAAATCTGGGTGGGAATGTCTGTGCGTCTTATAGAGTGAATATTGTGATGGAGGGATGGGGGTTGGTGTGGCGGTAGCATTTGCCTGTCGCACACACACACACAAATGCACACGCACGCACACACAGAGACCCACACGCTTCTCTGTGTACTTACTCTTCCTTTTCTACTTAAAGATGTCAGTAAAAAAAACTAATCTATCCGGAACTACATACTGTGTTTTTCAAACCGGACTGTTCTATATAATTTCGAGTCGTGAAACACATTTTTTAAAGAAAGGAAGCAGCGTCCTTCTGCTAAACTCTGTGTTTTTCCCACAGGGATACCACTTATCCTCCACTCAGTCTATTCTTGGATTTCGGGAGCCCAGTTTAAATGTCCCCACGTTACTGTGTCCGCTTAATATTTTGGCAGCCTTCTTGGTTGTGGGAGGGGAGGGGTGCATGCATTTACCTTATACAACACACGGCACAGAAATCGTTTAATAATATCGGACAGAGGCTGTGTTGCCCATTGGACGACAAAAGTGGTCATCTCGGTGAAATACACCAAGTGAATGAGAAGAAGAGTGGGAAGTAGAGGAGAGAAGAACGATAGGAAGAGAGGGATAGGAGAGAGGGCAAGAGTCGAGGTGGCGCAGTGCTTAGGGTGCAGTACTGCAGGCCACTTCAGCTGACTGTGATCTGCAGTTCGGCGGTTCTAATCTCACCGGCTCAGGGTTGACTCAGCCTTCCATCCTTCCGAGGTGGGTGAAATGAGGACCCAGACTGTGGGGGGCGATATGCTGACTCTGTAAACCGCTTAGAGAGGGCTGAAAGCCCAATGAAGTGGTATATAAGTCTAATAAATAAATAAATAAATAAATAAATAAATAAATAAATAAAGGGGGGGAAGATGAGGAGAATAAGGAGGAGTGGAAAGAGGAGAGAGGAGAAGGAGAAAGGAAGGGGAAGTAGAGTAGAAAAGGATGATGGAGGGAAGAAAGGACGTAGGGAGGGGGAGGAGAGAGGCAGAAGAAAGTGTTGGATAAGGCATAAACAGGGTGTATGGAGAGCAGAAGAGCCAATAATTGACTTTCATTTCCCCCCCCCCCGGAGTTGATGGCAAGACGAACTGATGTAATTAATAATTAGTACAATATGATATTGGCTATGTAATAGAATACATGTGATTATATGTTATGGAAATGGAAAATAAAAAAGTTTTGCTTTAAAAAAAAGTGGTCATCTCCTTCTGGGGTAAATCCCCAACTTTTCAGGTAAAAGCCCTTTGTTATTCTAAGATATCTCCAAGTAGGGTCAAGATCTTGAAGCATTAACACCAGTCTATAGATAATCTTGAGTTATATAATTTGCCTTGGTATAGCAGGTTCTTAGATACCTATGCTTATTCAATTAGGAATGTTGAATTTTTCCCCCCTGAAAAAACTAACGTTTTGCAACAAAGAGGATGAACATTTTTATTTTATTTTATTTTAGTTTGAAACAGAGATCTGGGGAAATATCATGGCCAGAAGTGCTGCAATTATATCAGAGGGATGAATTAGAATGGGCTTTTTTAAAAAGCAAGGATCCCCCTTTGATCTAAATAACTCATATTCAGCCATTCCTTTATAGATCAATAGATCTCATCAGTTATAGCATGTCAATAATGCTATATATCTCATTTCATTTAAAGGCGATATACAAATCTTAAGTTAATTACAATGAACTCTTCAGAAAGTATTTTCAAACTCTGGATGATTTCGATGTTGGAAGTTAATAAATCTGCTGGGAGCATTTGATAGCATTAAATTTCCTTTTAAATCCATTTTAGCAAGTCAGTGAAAATTGACTGGAAAGATAATCCATAATGCTGTTATATATGACACGAGATCAATTGCAACTTCTGTAGATTGTATTGGGGTAATTGAGCAAATTTTTACATGCTACTGTAGGAAATTAGCACCCATCTCTGTCCTAGAAAAATGAAATATTTTTCGAAACATTAAAAAGACAGAATATTTCCCTTAAAAGGGGGGCAGAAACTCACACACACACACACACTTTGTCAATGGGCCATTAAGATCTGAGCCAGTCTATTCTACATAACAAAGATTCAGGCAGAGCCATGGTAGGAATTGCCCAAATCACCCAGCAAGAGTCAACCAAGCCTGGGACTCAGGACAGCCTACAGAGTTGCCCCTGCTTGGCCCCTTGGGAGTCTGACAACCAATCAGAATACAAATTCAAGTTCAAAAGTCCAGATAGGGTATAAAACTCAGGCACTCTCAGCATCTCTGCCCGTTTTCTTGTCTTCACCCAACATCTTCAAGGCATGTGGTCCTGTCCACCATTAAAACCATCTTTCCAAACAACCTCCATGTTTCCAGTGTCCTTCTCCATACTTGGAACTGAACCCAGAAGGGCATTTCTTCCAACTCTACCCTCTTGGGCGTCATTCAGGTGGCGCAGTGTTTAGGGTGCAGTACTGCTGGCCACTTCAGCTGACTATTATCTGCAGTTCGGCGGTTCCAATCTCACCGGCTCAGGGTTGACTCAGCCTTCCATCCTTCCGAGGTGGGTGAAATGAGGACCCGGATTGTTGTTGGGGGCAATATGCTGACTCTGTAAACCACTTAGAGAGGGCTGAAAGCCCTATGAAGCGGTATATAAGTCTAACTGCTATTGCTATTCCTTTTTGTGAAAATGGTTTTACGAGAAATCGGAAAAATTCAGCTAAGGCGCATACAATGATGAAGCATAAGAAATTAATTCAGTTTTCCAATTTATGGGAAATTGAAACACATACACTATTGTATTTCTCAAAAGAACAATATTGTAAAGGGAAAGGAGATGGAAGAAAAACTCAAGCTGTGACCTGCAGGTAACTTAAACTCTTCAAAATCTATATTTTAATGACATCAGACAAGTATATAGCCTTCGTGTGGCCAAGGGTTCTACTTGACACGAGCACTCGCTAGGGAAGCCCACTTCAAAGGTGAGGGCAGAGAAAGGAGGTGTGAGGTGCTCTCACATTCAACTTTCTAACTTAAGAGGCAGTTTGGGAAAAGATTTGGGAATTATTCTCTAAACACTAATAGCAATAGCAGTTAGACTTATATATCGCTTCATAGGGCTTTCAGCCCTCTCTAAGCGGTTTACAGAGTCAGCATATTGCCCCCAACAACAATCCGGGTCCTCATTTCACCCACCTCGGAAGGATGGAAGGCTGAGGGAAGGAGGAAAGAAGGGAGGGAGGAGGGAAGGAAGGAAGGAAGGAAGGAAGGAAGGAAGGAAGGAAGGAAGGAAGGAAGGAAGGAAGGAAGGAAGGAAAAGCAATAGCAGTTAGACTTATATACCGCTTCATAGAGCTTTCAGCCCTCTCTAAGCGGTTTACAGAGTCAGCATATTGCCCCCAACAACAATCCGGGTCCTCATTTCACCCACCTCGGAAGGATGGAAGGCTGAGGGAAGGAGGAAAGAAGGGAGGGAGGAGGGAAGGAAGGAAGGAAGGAAGGAAGGAAGGAAGGAAAAGCAATAGCAGTTAGACTTATATACCGCTTCATAGGGCTTTCAGCCCTCTGTAAACGGTTTACAGAGTCAGCTTATCGCCCCCAACAACAATCCGGGTCCTCATTTCACCCACCTCGGAAGGATGGAAGGCTGAGTCAACCTTGAGCCGGTGAGATTTGAACCGCTGAACTGCAGATAGCAGTCAGCTGAAGTAGCCTGCAGTGCTGCATTTAACCACTGCGCCACCTCGGCTCTAAGAGAAGTAAATAGCCCTAGAGCAGAGGTGTCAAACTTGATTTCATTGAGGGCCGCATCCGGGTTGTGTTAGACCTCGGGGAGGCTGGGCGGGCGTTGCCAGGGTGGGTGTGGCTAGCTCGATGTCACTCATGTTGGGGGCACCTGTGGTGGCCCAAGTGTTCTGCCAACAAAAATGGGCAGCTCCAAGCTCCGTTTTTGGCTGCGACGGCCTCCTGCAATCCTCTGCCGGTGAAAATCGAGCTTGCAAGACTGACCATGTTTTCGCTGACACAGGCACTGAGGGCTGGTCCTTCTCTGTTTCCAGGCCACCCCCGTGGGCCAGATCTAAGCGCCCGTGGACTGGATCAGGCCCCCAGGCTTTGAGTTTGACACCCCTGCCCTAGAGATTCTGATTGGTCCTGTCTGACGAGAGAATTGTTCTCATAGAGTTGAGCCTTGTTCAGTCAGCAATTAACTCTGATTCGGTAGACCAACAAACGAACAACCTAAGCTGAAAATAAGTCCAAAAAATAAGGTTTTCAGAAAAAAAGAACATGTGAAAGGAGAGATGTGAGACTAAAACAGAATTGGAGTGGCCATTAAGAGCTGGTGCCCATGGGCAAAAATGAAGACGAGAGCTAGAATCCAGATGCTGGATCATAATAACACCTCCAGTTTAGATTTATGGGTTCAATGGTGCATGTAGAATAATTGAGGAAAAACTGCTGGCAGAAACTGCTAATCCTTAGTAGTACTCCTAAAATAGTAGCACTGGCACTATTGATTGGGCATGTTAATGCATGCCACATTAGTTAATTATGGTGGATGCTTTACTCTTGATTTGCGTACTTTCAAGCACACAGTTCATTTGTTGTTTCTTGTCTTACAAAATACATTTTGAGGTTGGTATCTGCCCCCATGCCAGGCAGTGTGCCCAGTCACGAATTTATGCCTACGTATTAAGAAGTCTAACTTTACAGCTTTGAACTTTGTAGGTTTACTCTATTTTTTAACCCTTTTTAAAATCTTCTTCTTCAAGACAATAATGGCTAAAAATACAATTCCTGCGACGTTCTAAGCAATAGCGCCACTTGGTGGAGCATTCTGGATTCTTGCTGTAGGATTGAATACAGTAGATCCATTTTTTTCAGACTCATTCAAAATTCAGTCATTAGTTCATGAATTGCCTTAATGCAAGTAAACGGAGTGTAAACATACTGTGATGAATTGTACAACACAACGGCCTCAAGAAATTTCAGACAGTCTTATATTTGCATCAGGCTGTACAGACCAACATCTCTACAAATGTTACCTCCTGCAAAATCCAGATGAGAAGATCGGAATAGAGCTGGAAGGGACCTTGGAGGTCTTCTAGTCCAACCCCTTGCTCAAGCAGGAGACCCTAGACCATTTCAATCCATCAATCAATCAGAATAGAGCTGGAAAGGACCTTGGAGGTCTTCTAGTCCAACCCCCTGCTCAAGCAGGAGGCCCTATGCCATTCAGACAGGTGGCTGCCCAGTCTCTTCTTAAAAACCTCCAGGGATGAAGCACACACAATTTCTGAAGGCCAGCCGTTCCACTGGTTCATTGTCCCCACTGTTAGGAAGTTTCTCCTAAATTCCAGCTTGCTTCTCTCCTTGATTAGTTTCCATTCATTGTTTCTTGTCTTGCCTTCCGGTGCTTTGGAGAATAATTTGACCCCCTCTTCTTTGTAGCAGCCCCTCAAATACTGGAATACTGCTATCGTGTCACCCCTAGTCCTTCTTTCCTGTAGACTAAACATACCCAATTCCTGCACCCGTTCTCCATATGTTTTGGTCTCCTCGCCTTTCATCATTTTAGTTGATCTTCTTAGTAATAGCAATAGCAGTTAGACTTATATACCGCTTCATAGGGCTTTCAGCCCTCTCTAAGTGGTTTACAGAGTCAGCATATTGCCCCCACAGTCTGGGTCCTCATTTCACCCACCTCGGAAGGATGGAAGGCTGAGTCAACCTTGAGCCGGTGAGATTTGAACAGCCGAACTGCAGATAACAGTCAGCTGAAATGGCCTGCAGTGCTGCACCCTATCCACTGCACCACCTCGGCTCACCTCGGTGAACATTGGGCAGCATACAACAAAATTAAAACATTATTTTGTTCTTCTCTGGGGACACATAACACATTAGAAAAACTGTTGCAAGGAATATCTCTATCTCTTAGTCATCCGATCCTATGTACAAAAAAGAGATTGAGCTAAAGAAAAGTATTCAGTAAAGACTTTGGGTAGATATAATGTTGCCTCTAATCCATCCAAGGTCCATTTAGTCCCACTTTCTCTTTGTACCAGCGGCCAATCAGAAGCCTAAGAGAAGTTAACTGGCATGAAGAATATAGTCACCTATCACTGTTTTTGTACTATTGATATTGATAGTACTATTTTGTACTATTGATATTTTGTACTGTTTGAACATGTAGAAGATTGCTTTAATATACTGCAAGTTATTATAGCAATTAGACTTATATACCGCTTCATAGGGCTTCCAGCCCTCTCTAAGCGGTTTACAGAGAGTCAGCATATCGCCCCCAACAACAATCCGGGTCCTCATTTCACCCACCTCGGAAGGATGGAAGGCTGAGTCAACCTTGAGCCGGTGAGATTTGAACCGCCGAACTGCAGATAGCAGTCAGCTGAAGTGGCCTGCAGTACTGCACCCTACCCACTGCGCCACCTCGGCTCTTAGATGGTTAAGCTTAGATGTCTAGCTTAACCATCTATCCGTCATGGCCCATCTCGCTTTGTAACTCTTGATGCTCTTCCCATCCCATTGCTTTCACATTGTTCCACTTGACTTACAGGAAGCTGATATTTCTCAAAATCCACTGGTCTTCCCACCTCCATGCAGGCTGTCAACCAGCTGATATCAAGAATCCTGAATCTTGAGCTGTCCTCCATCTTGTGTTTATGCAGCCATCCAAGGATTTCGGAGCAGGAATTATTCTCAGCCACAATGTGGGTGACACAATCACTAGAGAAACAAGCATAAAGGTTGAACTTCCTCTTGAGCAAGCAATAGCAATAGCATTTAGACTTATATACCCCTTCACAGTGTTTTACAGCCTTTTCTAAATGGTTTAGCATCAGCGTCATAGCAATAGCAACAGCAGTTAGACTTATATACCGCTTCATAGGGCTTTCAGCCCTCTCTAAGCGGTTTACAGAGTCAGCATATCGCCCCCAACAACAATCCGGGTCCTCATTTTACCCACCTCGGAAGGATGGAAGGCTGAGAGTCAACCTTGAGCCTGGTAAGATTTGAACAGCCGAACTGCAGAACTGCAGTCAGCTGAAGAAGAGCCAAGGTGGCGCAGTGGTTAAATGCAGCACTGCAGGCTACTTCAGCTGACTGCAGTTCTGCAGTTCGGCTGTTCAAATCTTACCGGCTCAGGGTTGACTCAGCCTTCCATCCTTCCGAGGTGGGTGAAATGAGGACCCGGATTGTTGTTGGGGGCAATATGCTGACTCTGTAAACCGCTTAGAGAGGGCTGAAAGCCCTATGAAGCAGTATATAAGTCTAACTGCTATTGCTATTGCTATTGCTGCATTTAACCACTCGGCTCCATGTTGCCCCTAACAATCCGGGTCCTCATTTTACCCACCTCAAAAGGATGGAAGGCTGAATTAACCGTGAGCTGATCAGGATCGAACTGCTGATAGTCGGCAGAATTAGCCTGCAATCCTGCATTCTAACCACTGCGCCACCACAGCTCTTAGCAAGATTTTATAACAGCAAACAGGAGAACTGCCAGGGAAGGAGGGAGGGAGGGAGGGAGATGCAATTTGATGTTATAGGAACTCCAAATATGTTATCATATTGCAATGATTCTCTGAAACTCAGACTTAGTATCAATTAACAGCCTCGTAAGGTAAAAGTCTGTAGAGGTTCTCAATCATCCAGGTCATGGTTGACCCAAAGGTGCTTTTTCAGGAGGCAACTGGACTTTTTTTTCTTTTGAAGATGTTTTGCTTCTCACCCAAGAATCTTCTTCCCCTCTGACTGGATGGTGGGGAATGGAAAAATGGATACTCCTTGCAGACAAATCCTTCCATTCCCCACCATCCAGTCAGAGGGGAAGAAGATTCTTGAATGAGAAGGAAAACATCTTCAAAGCAAAAACACAGTCCAGTTACCTCCTGAAAAACCACCTTTGAGACAGCCTCATAAGTTGCATTTTCCTCAGCCATTTCATGCCTGCAGTATGAAAAAAAATGCTATGCTTATATCCTATAATAATGAAGAATCTTAATATTACCCAGATTGCCTTCTGAATAAATTGTGTGCCTGGTCAGTGTCTGGAATATAGCCCAAAAAAATCTCTTTGGTGCTAAATATTTTAAGCATTTCATTGCTAATATTTTCCACTAAACTTCAAACCTCGAAAGTAAACCCTTTGTACATAACAATTTGTTAAGCATACATGAAATAATCCCTTTGAACTATGTGCTGTATATAGCAAGCAAGCACATCTTTAAGTGTAAGCATAACAGTCTGTGCTACACTGATATTTTAGTTGTGGCTTTAATGAAACTTTAATGATTGGGTGACTAGGTAACTAATTATAACGGTTCTTAAATCACTACTCAAACAGACGTCCTTATGGCATATTATGCAAAGCATTAGAAATGGGCAGGCCACAAGATGTGTTCTCTGAGAGGGTTAGCACAATTGTTTCAAAAGGTTTCCTTCGCACATATGTGCTAGTCGTTCCCGACTCTAGGGGCTGATACTCATCTCCGTTTCAAAGCCAGAGATCCAGCGCTGTCCGAAGACGTCTCCGTGGTCATGTGGCTGACATGACTAAATGCCGAAGGCGCATGGAACGCTGTTCCCTTCCCATCAAAGGTGGTTCCTATTTTTCTACTTGCATTTTTACATGCTTTCGAACTGCTAGGTTGGCAGAAGCTGGGACAAGTAACGGGAGCTCACTCCATTACGCGGCACTAGGGATTCGAGCCGCCAAACTGCCGACCTTTCTGATCGACAAGTTCAGTGTCTTAGCCACTGACCCACTGCGTCCCTATGCATATGTGTGTCTATAATCCCTTCACTTCACTGGGGGTTTTAGCAGAAGAGTTGTTGGTTCATGAACACAAGTGCAGGCAGCTTCAAAACAACCATGCCAACTCTTTTAGAAGACCCACTCCAAATACTAGAAATGTGTAACGTTCCCTGCTATTCACCCACAGAATGTAATGACCCCACAGCTCCCTTTCAGTGGCAGTGACGTAAACAATGACTTGCCATAACATACAATCACATGTATACTATTACATAGCCAATATCCTATTGTATTAAGTAGTAATTACATCAGTTCCTCTTGTCATCAATGCCCAGAAAGATAAAAACCCATTATTAGCTCTTCGGCTCTCCATACACCTCTTTCTTCTGCCTCTCTCCTACCTCCTTTCTTCCCTCCATCATCCTTTTTCTACTCTACTTCCCCTTCCTTTCTCCTTCTCCTCTCTCTTCATTCCACTCCTCCTTCTCCTCCTCATCTTCCCCCCTTACCCTCTCTCCTATCCCTCTCTTCCCATCTTTCTTCTCTCCTCTGTTTCCCACTCTTCCTCCCATTGGTGTATTTCCGCTTCTGAGCAAACTCCATTCTATGTTGATGGCATTTATGCTTCCATATCAATATACTTAACATATCTTAGTTTTAAAGAAAAAATAAGAGAAGACAGTATACATGTGCAATCATATTACATTAAAATCTAACACCCCTCGTCAAGCCTAATATTCATCCCTCCCTCCCCCCCAACCCCCCCCCAACCTTCCCTCCCCTGACTTCCCAGAACCCATACACGGTATAAATCTTTAACAAAAACAGTCTAAAATATATTGGAAAAAAGAATAGAAAATTGATAACATCTTTACATTGAACTTAGCTCCTCCTTGCTAGGCTAACTTTAAACAATTTATATCAGTCCTGATCTTAAGCATAAGCTATCTGGAATTTCTTAGTCCCATATTTATTTTGTATATAATCGATCCATTTTTTCGTCTTGTTTATATCTCTCGTTTGAGTGGTCCTTAAGATATGCAGATATTTTAGCCATCTCGGCTAAATTTGTGACTTTCAATGTCCATTCTTGAATTGTAGACAAGTCTTCCTTCTGCCAGTATTGCGCCACCAACAATCTAGCTGTTAGTCTTCTCATCCTTCCTATCACCCATCTCCTCCCACTTATGACTTCAGGACTGTAACTTTGCTGCTTGTATCCTTACGATTGATATTGATTGTTTCCTGATTGCTTATTTTCACCCTATGACTATCATTAATTGTTGATTCGTGATGAACATATCTTTTCTTTTATGTACACTGAGAGGATATGCACCAAAGACAAATTCCTTGTGTGTCCAATCACATTTGGACAATAAAGAATTATATTCTATTCAGTGAATTAAGGAAGTTTCTTTCGAAGCTACTTCTAAATGTTATTTCATAGCTCTGGTCTTAAAGCAATATTTCAGCCCCTTTTGCCTAGGTATCAGTTCCTTCATATTTCCATCAAGCCTTTTTTTCTTTCTTTCTGCAAGTTCCCAGAGGCAATAAAGCAGCAAATTGCTGAACATCGGAAATGTGATTATCTGTTGATTTGGGGCAGGAAATGAAATAAGAGACATCCAGTCTTTGGATAGATTTAATGCATTTTAAATGTAGCTTCCCAGCTTGCCATGATAACAGAAAACATAACAGAAGCGGTGACATCACAATTCCTTCCACTCTTGCATCCCAATAATCACAAGAAGGAGCATGAAATGTGGCATTTGATTGGGGCAATCCAATCACAGCACATTTCATCATTTCCCCCTCTCGGACCTGTGGAGACCCATGACCTTAAATTGCAAATTTTAAAAACCAAGATTGACACACATCTCAAAGCCACATCTTTGGAAGTCTATGGAGATTCTCAGTCATCCAAGTCCTGGTTGTCTCAAAGGTGGGTTTTTTTTCAAGAGGCAACTGGATTTTCTGGGTTTTCTTTGAAGTTGTTTTACTACTCATCCAAGGAGCTTCTTCAGCTCTGACTGGATGGTGGGGAATGGAAGGATTTATATTCCTTGCAGGCAACACAACTCCTTTCAACAGTTCCAAGAAGGCTGCACAACCATTTGCACCACTCAGGTGACCCTCACAACACAGATTAACCCCCAGGTCACCTTAACAACTTGCTAAAAAGAATGGAAATGACCAGCTGTATGAAAAGGAGTATAAATCCTTCCATTCCCCAACATCCAGTCTCAGCTGAAGGACGAGAAGTGAAACATCTTCAAAGAAAAACCAGAAATTTCCTCTTGCCTCTTGAAAAAAAAAAACACTTTTGGGATGCATCTCTTGAAATTAACCTGGCCTTTTGCACAATATCATGGCATGACCCAGGATTGCTAGTCCTGATCACTGCAAATAATCTCTCAGTCAAAAAGAAGGATGCTTCGCCCAAAAATGGAACAACAAAGAGAAGAATAAATAATAAATAAGATACTAACATGCACAGAAATGGACAGACTGATTCTAGAGCTCAAGGACAAGGGTGAGACGGGATACTACGAAATCTGGGAGAAATGTTTACCAATGGTTAGAAACGAGGGGGAAAGTTCGGGACAGAAAAACATAGATAAGTTAAGAATTGGAAATATGATATTAACATTGTAGGATAGGTAGGAATTGGATATGTATATGTACTGGTAGTAACTATATAATGAAAGGGATTAATGGGTAGGTAATTTGACTGATTCCACATATCTACATAAGAGATAGCAATAGCAGTTAGACTTATATACCGCTTCATAGGGCTTTCAGCCCTCTCTAAGCGGTTTACAGAGTCAGCATATCGCCCCCAACAACAATCCGGGTCCTCATTTTACCCACCTCGGAAGGATGGAAGGCTGAGTCAACCCTGAGCCTTGGATGGATAGATAATAGATAAGATAGATATAGAAGATAGATAGATAGATAGATAGATAGATAGATAGATAGATAGATAGATAGATAGATAGATAGATAGATAGATAGATAGCAATAGCAATAGCAATAGCAATAGCAATAGCAATAGCAGTTAGACTTATATACCGCTTCATAGGGCTTTCAGCTCTCTCTAAGCGGTTTACAGAGTCAGCATATCGCCCCCAACAACAATCCGGGTCCTCATTTTACCCACCTCGGAAGGATGGAAGGCTGAGTCAACCCTGAGCCGGTGAGATTTGAACAGCCGAACTGCAGAACTGCAGTCAGCTGAAGTAGCCTGCAGTGCTGCATTTAACCACTGCGCCACCTCGGCTCTCTCCAGATATAAACTGTTATTGTTGTAAGATCTAAGAACTCTGTGGAAATGACTATACCAGAGATGATGTACTATGTCCAACGTTTTTAATGTTTACCTAATAAAAATCTTTTTTTTAAAAAAAAGGGATGCTTCCGTGATCATCCCCTTTTTCCATTTTTAAATGGAGTTCCTGGCTTAAGTTTTATGGCTCTTGTGTTGTTTCCTTTGTGTCTTGAGAATCCCCTACTTTATGCAACTCACTGGGCTTGGCTCACTTTAGGGGATGTCAGCAAGAGCTTTGAAAGCTAATCCAGAATTCTACTTTCATATCAGTCCCACCAGCTGTTAACAAAAATGATAGAGATTGGATTTACGCTCCACACTTTCTTATTATTCTCTAGTCCAACTTCCCGGAAGGGAGAATTAGAAGAGCTTTATACTGTCATACTATACTATATATACACAAATATACCACTGTATATAAGCACATTTGTATCTGTGACAATATAGTATTGTACTATGTTGTATATTTATTCCATTTTAAATCATTCTGAGCATTCGTTTACACTGGAACAGTGTGATATAAGTTGTCCTGGGTAAGTCGACGCTACGGATATTTGCTCAAAAGAAAGTCTCATTCAATTCAGTGGGTGGCGCAGTGGTTAGGGTGCAGTACTGCGGGCCACTTCAGCTGACTGCTATCTGCAGTTCGGCGGTTCAAATCTCACCGGCTCAAGGTTGACTCAGCCCTCCATCCTTCCGAGGTGGGTAAAATGAGGACCCGGATTGTTGGGGGCAATATGCTGACTCTGTAAACTGCTTAGAGAGGGCTGAAAGCCCTATGAAGCGGTATATAAGTCTAACTGCCATTGCTATTGCTATTGCTAAGCGGCTCAGGGTTGACTCAGCCTTCCATCCTTCCGAGGTGGGTGAAATGAGGACCCAGACTGTGGGGGCGATATGCTGACTCTGTAAACCGCTTAGAGAGCGGCTGAAAGCCCTATGAAGCGGGATATAAGTCTAACTGCTATTGCTACTATTGCTATTGCTATTTATTCTGGGAAAATGAAACTGAACTGTAGTACTTCAGATTCGAAGTAAAAAAAAATGCTCTTGAAATGTGCGTTTCTATGGATCACACAGAAGCTGTGGCGAGCAGTCACAGGTTCCTGGGAAAATTTAAACAGCTGCCAATTTAAAGAGCTAAAAACAGTCACATAAGAATTCCTACGTATTCCATATCACATTTTTTTTAATATATGGGCCTGGAATGATGTCCACTTCTAAGAACATCTTTCCCCAAACTTGTGTCTAGATATGATGAGATTTCTGCTTGCAAATTTCTAGCCGGTGCCCAACTGGTGGGTCCCAGGTTGAGGAAAGCCAAAATAAAAAAAAGATTTCAGCAGAGAAGCATAATCCTATGCATGCTTGCTCAGAAGTAAGTCCCACTGAGCTCAATTAGACTTCTTTCCAGCAAACCCAGATAGGACTGTAGTCTGTTATCTTAATGATCAAACTGGTTACACATCATTTTTCAAATCAACACTGTGTTGCCTTCCCCCTTTAATTAAACTGATGTGATCTGCTTTGTTGTCTCAAACAACAACAAAAAAATTCAGTTAAGAGTTGTTTAACTTCTGCTTCCTGTGGTTTATATCCCTTTATATAAAATGTGCATATTTAATGTATTTTGTACATAGCTGAAGTTCTGGGAACTCTGCCATTTCTGCACTCACAATAACAGATCAGCCAGCATGCCCTACTTTTCTTCTGTTATTCTACAGCTGCGTTGTATCCTTGGTCCAAAAAAAAAAAAAAATAATGTAAAAAACGTAGAATTTCCACCGATATTGTTGACATATTTTTTTTTTTAAAAAAAAATAGATTGACAGTTAAATTGTCCTGGTTGAAGTGAATTCAAAACGGTTTCCAGTCAAACAAGGAACACCTCCCAGGGCCTGGATAAAATAAATAAATAAACCAAAATTGTCAAGTCCTCTTTTCTTCTTCACATTTGCTCTGGCTGAAGTTATCAATTTGCTATGAGGGGCGGGAAGAGACAGAAAGAAAAGAGGTCACTTGCTTTTCCTCTGTCCAGCTAGGAAGATGTGTCTAGCTGACTCGAAAATGTTAAATGGAATTGAATTGGGGGGGGGGTCAAAGCCTGCGTGGGAATCCACAGTCCATCCCATTTAGAGAAATCTAAAAGTATCCAGCAAGAAGACCGTGGCAATTTATACTTTCACCAAGAGTAGCAGGGGTGAAATTCAGCAGGTTCTGACAAGTTCTGGAGAACTGATAGCGGAAATTTTGAGTAGTTTGGAGAACCAGCAAATACCACCTCTGGTCTGCCCCAGAATGGGGTGGGAATGGGGATTTTATAGCACCCTTCCCCTGGAGCGGGGTGGGAATGGAGATTTTACAGTATCCTTCTCCTGGAGTGGGGAAGGAATGAAGATTTTATAGTATCCTTCCCCCGGAGTGGGATAGGAATGAAGATTTTACAGCAACCTTCCCCTGGAGTGGTGAGGGAATGAAGATATTACAGTATCCTTCCCCTGGAGAGGGAATGGGGATTTTACACTATCCTTCCCCTGGAGTGGGCAGGGAATGGAGATTTTACAGTATCCTTCCCCTGGAGTGGGGAAGAAATGGAGATTTTACAGCAACCTTCCCCTGGAGTGGTGAGGAAATGAAGATATTACAGTATCCTTCCCCTGGAGTAGGAAGGGAATGGGGATTTTGCATTATCCTTCCCCTGCCATGCCTACCAAACCACACGCACAGAACTGGTAGTTAAAAAAAATTGAATTTCACCACTGAAGAGTAGGGTTGGGGATTAAGGGCACATAGATGTGCCCAAGAACTCACCAGCCTGAAGAAGATTTTTGCACTCCTGACTGATTTTTGTCTCTCCTACACTGGCAGCTGCAAATGCCAACTAGCCATTGATCATTTAAGAATATTTTTTGGGGGAAAATGGAACAGACACTATTTGGGTCCTAGTTTCTGACCATATTTATTTTTGGGTCAGCCCAGACAAAAATAGCAATAGCAATAGCAATAGCAGTTAGACTTATATACCGCTTCATAGGGCTTTCAGCCATCTCTAAGCGGTTTACAGAGTCAGCATATCGCCCCCACAGTCTGGGTCCTCATTTCACCCACCTCAGAAGGATGGAAGGCTGAGTCAACCTTGAGCCGGTGAGATTTGAACCGCTGAACTGCAGATAACAGTCAGCTGAAGTGGCCTGCAGTACTGCACCCTAACCACTGCACCACCTCAGCTCTTAGCTCCATATAGCAGAAAACATGAGCAATTGCACCAAGGCGCTTAATGGCAGGTGAGATGGCAGGCGGGCCTTAGAAACCGAAGGGCCAGAGAGCTCCATACATTCCAGATGTTTATAATCTCCAGTATCATCTCCCTAAGTAACGATACATGTGTTTATTCAAGATAGATCCCTCCCTCAATTTTGCATCAGTGTAACTGATGTGCTTCCACATATGTAACAGATATAATGTTCATGTAATAGAAAAAAGGCAGCTGATAGAAACCCTCCTCGTGTAAGATGGCCAGGAGCAAAGTTAATTTAATTGTGGCTATAACATTCAGCGCTAGTGCTATATTAAGATGCCTGAGTGTTCTTTCAACACTTGGCTAATGAGATTCTCCAAATTAAGAAGGTTTATTTACAGGAACAAGATATTATGCACTGTGATATTATTTTCCTTTAACATCTGCTATTGAAATTTTCCACATTTGGCCATTTAGGTTAGCTCAGATTTTGGGATAGAGATCATTGCGTGGATCAACATTTTATAAAAATGTGACATCCAATGTGGATCAGAGGGCTAGGACCTTGTCCCCATCCCCGTGTTACACTTCTGATCTAGATATCACGCTATAGCTTTGGGAAGAATCCTTCTTTCCAAAACATATATCAACAGTATCTCAGAAACCACCAACAGACTATTACCACCACGTGGAATCAGCAAAGCACCAACTAAAGCCCTTCAAAACATCCTTTAAAAACCAGAAGATTCGGCAACCACAGAAGTAGAAAAAAAAACGAGAGGCATCTACAACGTACAGTGTAATGACTGTAACAGTGGCTGTGTAGGAGAAATAGGCAGAAGTCTGGCAGAATGCACCCATGAACATCAATTAGCAACGAGAAGTCATGATGAAATCTCTTTAATTTCACAACATAGGGACAGACTTAACCAGACTTAACAACTGGGAGATTGTGACCATTGTAACTATCCTAGATGAAGCCAAGTCAAAAAATGCTAAACAATTCCTAGAAGCTTGGCACCCTGACAACAGCCATCAATAGACACATAAACGATGTCTGTTGTGGCCCGGCAGTTGCCGTTGGAGCTGCGCGCCAGACTCCGACAGCGAGGGGTCTTATGAGTCGGCCCTGGAGGAGGTGGAGGACCCTGGACAGGGTGCCGACTCCGAGCAGGGCGAGGAGAGACTGGTTGGCCACCAGGTGGCGCTGGAGCCTTGGATCAGAGGGAGTGATCAGGAAAACACTTGTGAGTTGTTTCGGGATGCACGCCGTAGAAGGGCTACTCGGCGGCAAGAACAACTGCGTAATCATAGGAGATGATTACGCTCAGTTGATGCTTATTAAGATCCTCTCCTGATTATAAAAGAAACCACGCCCTTGTGCAGAAGTTAAGGACTAACCAGAAACAAACTTGGCAGGCTGGATTGCTGCCAGAGTTTGTGTGCATTGCTGCCATCTTTTTGTTTATGTGGCTTGCAGCCAATGAGAGTCTGGACTGATTAAAAGAAACCTTTTTAGTTACATGGGTTTTGGCTTTCGTTCCTGGATGGAGGAAGGGGGTCAGAACAGAAACAGAAAGACTAAAACACCTCCTCACCAGCAATCAATACCCAGATGATCATAGATTTAACTCATGGGTGGGCTTCAAAAATTTCACCAATGGGTTTTCTGCCTGGTTGCTGGGTGGACATGGCCATGGTGGGTGTGGCCTAGTCGGACTCCTGCAACACAGCGGGGGGGGGGGTGTTTTCCCCTTCCCCAGGCTCCGGAGGCTTTCCTCGAGCCTCTGGGAGGGCGAAAACTGCATCCCTCAGGCTCTGAAGGCCCTCCAGAGGCCAGAAACAGGCCTGTTTTTGGCCTTCCGGAATGTTCAGGAGGCCCATTTTTCCCCCTCCCCTCACATTCAAAACGGGCCATGTGGAGACTCCGGGGAGGGATGGGAGGGGCGGGTGGGCGGGTTCAGCCAGGGGTGGGATTTGGAGGTTCTCCGAAATGGCCATAACATTAACTATGGGTTCTCCTGAAACTGTGCAGACCCATAGCAGCCCACCCCTAGATTAACTCCAAAATTAATATTAGACCAACTGTTCTGACACCCCCCCCCCTCTTCGCTCATTCACAAACGACAGTCAGACAGAACTTCAAAGGAAATATCTTTATCAGTCCTGGCTCAAGCTGGCTGCGAGCCCAAAAATAAATGTAGATAAAGTCTCTGGCAAAAAGTTACACAGCAAAAGCAAAAACAAAAAGCTCTTACAGCAAACCAGGTTTACAGAAAGCAAATCACTTATCCAAGTGCCTCTTGGAATCAGGTTTACAGAAAGCAAATCACTTATCCAAGTGCCTCTTTGAATCTCGAAACGATGAACCACACACGACGAACGACGAACCACGAATGTTGACTTCTGCCACTAAGGCATGGCACCATCCGTCTTTTATCTGCAGAAGACGACCCTAACGAGCAACAGCTGCTCATTATTCCTGCATCCCGACGCAACTCACGGCAAGCTGCTGCTGAGTCACAACAACCAACAATCAAGAATTGAACAATGCCCCAATTGAGGAACTGCCGAACAAGCTAACAGTAAACAGCCCAACCAAAGAACCTCCGAGACCATTTCCACCAACACTGCTACGGCAAGCTTCTAGAATATTAATTGAGAGTCCCCACTCCTACTAGCGCTGATGATGTTACCTAGTTTGGGTAACGAAACACATGCAAGAAAACAGCCAAGCTCATCAAGGACCCCTCAAGAATCCTTCTGCTGTCTGGAATAGCAGCTTTCTTTCCAAACTAGGCAGCAGCTTCCAAATATTCAGATTTACAATAGTGACAGCTAAGAAATATATACTGATAAAGCAGTGACGTGCGGTGAGGTTTATGGCTGGTGAGGCGCTGACACAGTGGTGGGTTTCAAATTTTTTTAGACTTGTGGACTTCAACTCCCAGAATTCCACAGCCAGGCATGCTCAGTTCCGATTTAAAGCGACAGCATTTGTTTTTCTCCTTTGCGAAAAAGTTTTCCTTCATTCTTTTTCTTCTCCGTGCCTCATCTACGTCAGGAATTTTTCGGCTTTTAACCCTTGCTTGGCTCTGCTTGAGGGATCATAAAGTCAGACTAGATGAGGCACCTCGTTCTCCTGCCTCCTCCTGCAGAGGGCAATTTTTTTAGAGGCTTTTTTAAACAGTTAAGCACTAAGCAGAGTCATCCATGGTGACTCTGGCAGCAACTAGCTCAGCCTACATGTTTAGCAGAGAAACAGCCCGCTGTGTAGATAGTTTAGAAGGGAAACACCCCAAATGTAACAGATTCTATTCATAATTGATCTTAAGTAAAAGTTAGACATAAAGTATTGACATTTTGTCTTGTAGAAGTAAAACATTTACTCATTTTGCTTCAGCAAATAGGACCACATTCAGCTCCTCTCACTCCATATTGGTGGCACCCAAAAAACCCTTTCCCTTCAAAATCATAACCACCAAACTTCACTGGCTTATTCCTGATTTTCAGTGACATGGTTTTATATTGGTCTTCTTTTTAAGTCGTAGCTTTTTGCTAATCTTAACTGAACCTGAATAACCCAAGCAGACCAGATTATTATTTAGTATAAATCTCAGGGTCGTAGGGTAAACTGGGAAGTTGAAAAACCACATCCTGTAAAAAAGCAATAGCAACCTGGTTCCATGTTGTGGCCAAGAAAATGACAAGGATGCGTCCAACTAGTTTTTGAGAATAAGGGAGATGGCTTTGGTAAAGATTTTCAGGCTCCATAGCCTAGTCAAAAGGGGCTAAATCTGAAGAGGAGAGGAGAGGAGAGGAGAGGAGAGGAGAGGAGAGGAGAGAAGAGAAGAGAAGAGAAGAGAAGAGAAGAGAAGAGAAGAGAAGAGAAGAGAAGAGAAGAGAAGAGAAGAGAAGAGACAAATTAGAATAGAATTATTTATTGGCCAAGTGTGATTGGACACACAATTTGTCCTTGGTGCATATGCTCTCAGTGTCCATAAGGAGAATAAAATACATTCATCAAGAATAAAAGGATACGACCCTTAGTGCTAGTCAAGGTTACTAATAAGCTATCAAATCGTGCTAGGAAACAAATAAAAAACAATATAAATTGAAAGATACAAGCAACATGGTTATAGTCATAAGTGGGGAGAGATAGATACTAGGAAGCAAGAGAAGAATAATAGTATGGGTGGATAATGTTCAGAAGTGGATCTCCTTATTAAAAAGAGGGAGGCAGTGTAGCAAAATCAGACTTGCAAGTTTACCTCATTATAGCCAAATGTCAATAAAAGTAGTTTTAGCCCTCCCATGCATCTGATTTCCTGGTCAGATCAACCTACTTGGGCTGATAGTACTCATCAGGAGGTGCACTTGAGTTGAGAGAGACTTCACCTAAACTGGTGCATTAGACTTCTGCAGAAATAATACATTCCTTATACATTGAATGAGCTTCTCCCGCCTTCTCCAAAATTGTCCCAAAGTTTCAAACCTTCCCTCTCTTGAAACATAACCACACACCTAGCTCAGGGGTGAAATCCACTTACCTCTGCTACCTATTCGGTAGCAATGTGAGTGTGTGCATGATTGCTTTGCTCGCAGGCACCACCTCTGCACATGTGCAGGACCTTCCGTGCATGCGCAGAACATCAAAATGACATCCGAGGGGGCGGGGCCTGCTACTGAGTGCGCCTGGCAAGCAAGTAAGCGAACAGCAAGGTAAGCGAACAGCAAGGTAAGCGAACAGCGAGGGGGAGGGAATCAGCTGTGCCATGCGATTTAGATTAGCTAGAAAGCAGGAAATCCCCTGCTTTCTAGTTAATATAAATCGCACAGCAGAGTTGATCGTCAGGAAAACCAGTTCACCCAAACTGGCAGCATTTTTTTTTTGCTAACGGTTCGGGCGAACAGCTGGCATCTTTGCTACCAATTCAGGTGAACCGGTCCAAACCGGTAGCATATCACCCCTGACCTAACCACAATTTTACGCTCCCACGTGTTAATGCACACACTTTAAGAAAAGAGGGGGGGGGGGAGTTCACTCTTGCCTTTGGGAACTGGTCTAGATTTGCAGCTAGAATTGTGGGAAGGCAACCTGATTCCTTCAGAGCAGGATTCCCAATCAGGTTTTCCCTCCTAAACAACCCCAATTAAAAATCTGCAGTTATTAATTGCCTGCTGAGTGGGTACCATAATATCAGGGGTGGGTTTCTCGCCCCGTTCCAACCGGATCGGTTGGAACGAGGCCGGCGGCGTCCTCGCGCACGCACGTGGCGTCCTCGCGCACGCACGCGGTGCGCGTGTGCACACGCGCAATGCGCGCGTGCGTACTAGCGTCTGCACGATGCTCCAGCTGCTCCTGGAGGATCGCGCAGGCGTTCTGCGCATGCGTGGAAAGCGCGAAATTCAAAAAAAACGGGTAAGGAGCGGGCGCGGGTGTGCGGGCGCGCGTGGGCGCGGGGGGGGGGGGCTTCGCCGTTCCCGGAAGTTACTTACTTCCGGGTTCGGCGACCAACCGGATCGCAGGGACCGGTGCGAACCGGTCGAAACCCAGCCCTGCATAATATATCCAGCTCCTTCACACGCCTTCTCTATTGAAATAATAAGGATGGCCCACTTGTAGAAAGCCTTCTTATTTACTATAAAACGCCCACGTTACTTTGAACTAGGGCACTGAAATCAGAGCACTGCAAAACGCACGGAAATATCATTACACACAAGACTAAAATCTCATTCCATAATTGCCACGTAGTAAAATATGCTTAAATTTAACCCTATATGCAGAATTAATTATTTAACAACGAGGAGGACCTCATTCTGAATGTATAGATATTTACCATCAACATACAGGCAGTCCCCGAATTACAACAGTTCATTAAGTGACTGATCAAAGCTACCACAGCCCTGAAAAAAGGGACTTACGACCCATTTTTCACACTTACAACCGTTACAACGTCCCCATGGTCATGTGATCAAAAATCAAGCGCTTGTGCAACTGACTCATATTTTTTGACGGTTCGAGTGTTTCAGGGTCATGTGATCAGCTTTCGCGACAAGGAAGTCAAGGAGAGTCAGTGGGGGGAGCCAAATTCACTTAACAACCTTGTGACTAACTTAACACCTGCAGTGACTCATTTAACGACCGTGGCGAGAAAGGTCACAAAACGGGGCAGACTCACTTAACAAATGTCTCACTTAGTGGCAAAACTTTCAAGCTCAATTGTGGACATAATTCGAGGAGTGCCGGTACCGCTAAACGCAGTTGTATATCAATAACTATTGTTATAGGACTAAATGAAGCTAGACATAAATGCTACTCAACAAGCTACTTATTCTAAAGCTGCATTTATATTTCATATTAAAGCTTGACGCTTTGTTGTTTTGCTAGCACCTTTTCAAATGTGGGAAATGTATACAATTACTAAAAAGATCTTCAGAAACACACTTTCTGGTACTTCGCACACTCCAGATGCACAGACATGTAGGAGCTGAGGACAACACTTGAGTCCCAAATCATGCTGGGGGAAGCTCACATCAAAAGAAAACGCACTTGGCATGACATTTAATAGGCACCAATAGAATTAAATGAACTTCAGACCATATGATTATTTCATATTTTTTCCCATCCTATCACATTAAAGATTATTAGACTGAGCCAGAAGCTCTGGGGCATCTCTCAAAGTTTCTCAAAGAGGTATCTGTGCTTTTTAGTGCTCAGACGCTTCAAACCTGTTGAACACACTTATCTACACGGATATGCATAGACTTGCACTAAACACTTTTTCAAGCCAACCTTCCATACAAAGAACTTTTTGTACCTGAGTTCATTCTCTACCCGGAAGCCTTTTCTTCTTGCTAGATCCATCAGGAAGGTTCTCCTGGTCATTCCCATTTTCCTCTCCACAATGAAAATAATGATGTCCCTAAAGTCTATTTTGTAGCTGCTCGGAGGAACTGCAATTTGCATTCTTTTCTGCCTCTTCCTCATGGGACTGAAGTTGGTAGTTTTGATCTCATTCATGACAAAACATCTACTGTCTTTCGTTTGCTAAAGCCTAGACTTCACTCGGGGGAAAAAAATAAAGCCTGCAGTCGATCTGTCTGGCCAACCAAAAGCCTGCTTTTGAAGTTACCATCCAGTGATATCACTTGCTCTCTTTTCCCCCAGTCACCCAAAAGAAAGTTTTATACTGTAAACCTATTTATCACTTTTCAGAGCGCTCCTGAGTCAGACAATGGCAAGTACTTTCCAGAAAATCAGAAGAGACAAAATTACTGTCTTTTTGTCTGTCCTATGTGAAAGAATAACTTCCATGAAACTTATTTGCAGAGGGCTTTTGAAATAATAGCCCAATTTATCTAGGGAACTATAGCAATAGCAATAGCAATAGCAATAGTAATAGCAATAGCAATAGCAATAGCAATAGCAATAGCAATAGCAATAGTTAGACTTATATACCGCTTCATAGGGCTTTCAGCCCTCTCTAAGCGGTTTACAGAGTCAGCATATTGCCCCCAACAACAATCCGGGTCCTCATTTCACCCACCTCGGAAGGATGGAAGGCTGAGTCAACCTTGAGCCGGTGAGATTTGAACAGCCGAACTGCAGAACTGCAGTCAGCTGAAGTAGCCTGCAGTGCTGCATTTAACCACTGATGCCACCTCGGCTCCTATACAGCAGGCAAATGTCTCGTATAAACAAAATGGCTTCAGTGTAAGATAATCAACCAAGCTGTACAGAGGCTAATTTAGCTAACTAGTCAAAATATTGTCCTCATTTTCAAGTACAAAGTACTGAGCACATTTTCAAAGATAGCTTCTTAGTACAATGGGGTGGGAACTAATGTCCTGAGCACAAAAATCTATATGGATTTATAATATTCCTGCTCAAATGCTTGCCCATTCAATATCACATGTAAAATTCCTTACTTCTCCAATGTAACCTTAATTTAAGATGGAAATCTAAAGAGGCATGACATGTATACACACACTGCAAATGTATGTAGTGGATCTGGGTACTTGAGAGACCGCCTACTGCCAATTACCTCCACGCGACCTATTAGATCGCATAGATTGGGCCTCCTCCGAGTTCCATCTGCCGGTCAATGCCGCCTGGCAACTACGCGGAGGAGAGCCTTCTCGGTGGCTGCTCCGACCCTATGGAACGATCTCCCCGTGGAGATTCGTACCCTCACCACCCTCCAGACCTTCCGCACAGCCCTCAGAATCTGGCTATCCCGTCAGGCCTGGGGCTAAGACTGTAACCCGCCCGAATGGTATGAATGTTGTGTTTTAATTATGTATTGTCTTATATGTTAAAAGTTTGTCTCCCCCTCCCCCTTGGGTTGTGAGCCGCCCTGAGTCCCCCCCAGGGAAAAGGGCAGCATATAAATAAACTTCTACAATCTACAATCTACAATGTGCCTATATACCTATGAGGTAACATGCGTGCTACATGTTTTCCAGCTCTAGGGGGCGGTGCTCATCTCCGTTTCAAAGCCGAAGAGCCAGCGCTGTCCAAAGACGTCTCCGTGGTCATGTGGCCGCCATGACTCAATGCCAAAGGAGCACGGAACACTGTTACTTTCCCACCAAAGGTGGCTCCTATTTTTCTACTTGCATTTTTTACATGCTCTTGAACTGCTAGGTTGGCAGAAGCTGGGACACTTAACAGGAGCTCACCCCATTAGGTGATGCTAGGAATTTGAACCACCGAACTGCCGACCTTCTGATTGACAAGCTCAGCAGCTTAGCCATTGAGCCACCACGTCCCCTATATATATATACACCTATATTTATACCTCTATACATACAAACATACACACACGTATGTATGTATGCATTACATAGTTTCTCAGTGAGAATGTTCTATCAGTGTTTTATCAGTGTTAGGCCTCAAGTCTTGCTCACCTAATCTCATGAAGACATCTCTTTCAAGGGGAATATCAACAACTGGGTGAAATATATGGTTCTCTACCAAATGACCAAGGTAATTCTCTTGATCTAATTCAGTGTTTCTCAACCTTGGCAACTTGAAGATGTCTGGACTTCAAGTCCCAGAATTCCCCAGCCAGCAAATGCTGGCTGGGGAATTCTGGGACTTGAAGTCCAGACATCTTCAAGTTGCCAAGGTTGAGAAACACTGATCTAATTAGATTAATGCAGAGTTTTGCAAACTTTTCCTTCATCAGATATCATTACATGATGTCATATAATTGGTCAGAGTCAAAACAACTGGCCACATTTCTCTGAGGCTACCCGATTTTAGAAAGTAGCTATTTAAAGTTGTGATTTAGTACAAGCTTATTCAGGAGATGTTGGCAATCTCCAGAGATTTCAGCCATTGAATCTGCACACAAGAGAGGTGGTAGATAATAATTTCATAAAAGTTGCAGCTTCTGGGGCTTCTGGAATATGCATCACCTCGGGCGTATAAATCCAGAAGACTGCCTAGAAAGTGGAAACCCTTCCTGTGAATTTTTGACAAAAGTTGAACAATTCCCTTTCCATTCTTCAATTAAATTTTGGAAGACATTTTGAGGAAAATGGATTTTCTCTTGTGATGCTTATATATCTGTGGCAATTCCTTTTTATGAGAGCCAGGTTAAGGCATGAATTCTAAGCCTAAAGCCAGCTAAATGACCTTGAGCCAGTCGCTCTCTCTTAGATCTAAGAAGGAACCCCCAAATCACTTCCAAAATTTTGCCAAAAAAAACTGCGGGCTGTCTTGGAAACACTAGAAAAGAAAGAAAAAAGAAAATCCTTTCTTCACGCTTTGTATCATGGCTTCTAGACGCCACTAATTGATTCAGAAATCATGATAGAAAACTCAGCAATCTGAAACAATTGCAGTGTCAGAGCTGCCTCAGCTTGAACCTCTAAGTAAAATACGATCCCTAACTCCAGTCGTTGAGAAAGGTATCCTTTACTGGTTAGGGCAGTGTTTTTCAACCACTGTGCCGCGGCACACTAGTGTGCCATGACATAGTATAAGGTGTGCCGTGGGAAAAACACTTTATATATAGTCAATATAGGCACAGAGTTAAATTTTTTTAACATTTTCTAATGGTGGTGTGCCTCGTGATTTTTTTCATGAAAAAAGTGTGCCTTTGCACAAAAAAGGTTGAAAAACACTGGCGTTAGGGTGCAGAACTGCAGGCCACTTCAGCTGACTGTTATCTGCAGTTCGGCTGTTCAAATCTCACCGGCTCAAGGTTGACTCAGCCTTCCATCCTTCCGAGGTGGGTGAAATGAGGACCCGGATTGTTGTTGGGGGCGATATGCTGACTCTGTAAACCGCTTAGGGAGGGCTGAAAGCCCTATGAAGCGGTATATAAGTCTAACTGCTATTGCTATTGCTAGATAGATAGAGATAGATAGATAGATAGATAGATAGATAGATAGATAGATGATAGATAGATGATAGATAGATAGATAGATAGATAGATAGATAGATAGATAGATAGATAGATAGATAGATAGATAGATGATAAACAGATATAATGGATGGATGGATGATAGATAGAGATAGATAGATAGATAGATGATAGATAGATAGATAGATAGATAGATAGATAGATAGATAGATAGATAGATAGATAGATAGATAGATAGATAGATAGATAAGAGCCGAGGTGGTGCAGTGGTTAGGGTGCAGTACTGCAGGCCACTTCAGCTGACTGTTATCTGCAGTTCAGCGGTTCTAATCTCACCGGCTCAAGGTTGACTCAGCCTTCCATCCTTCCGAGGTGGGTGAAATGAGGACCCAGACTGTTGGGGGCGATATGCTGACTCTGTAAACCGCTTAGAGAGGCAGTATATGAAGCAGTATATAAGTCTAACTGCTATTGCTACTGCTATTGCTACTGAAATTCAAAGCCTAGTTAAAAAGTCAAAGAAAAAGATCTATTAGAAAGTTCTGATTTTTTTTTTAAAGTGTTAAAAAAATTTTTAGTACTTTGAAGAAAAAAAGAGTGGAAAAAAGAGGGATCCCCCCCCTTTTTTTTCCCCCAGTAAGTTCAAAGAACTTGAAACAATACAATGAATCCTGTAAATAAAAATGGTGACAGTTAACAAAGATTATTAGGTGCAAATAGAAACACATTCTATTTCCATAGCAAGGAAGATAAAGCAGGAATGAATAAATTGATTACTTTATTCAAAGAGGAAAATATGTTTTCATTTGAATATCACTGCTGGACCTTGTGCTTATGATGAAAAAAAATGAAACGACTTTGGTTTTGTTGATCAGAAAGATGTCGTTATAAAAATGGCTAGTTATGCATTATTGTGTAAAAGCAAAAACTTGAGTTTGGAGTGTTTTTATCTTGTACTGTGTTAAGAAGAGTTGGAACTCAATGCTCTTCTCTCTCTCCCTCTCTTTCTCTCTCTCTCTCCCTCCCTCCCTTTTCCCCACTCCCTTTTTTCCCCTGAATTTCCCATTTTTTTCTTCTCTTCTTTACATTTTATGTAATAAAACTAGTTAAAGTGCAAAATATTAACTTCTTCATTGGCACTTATAAAGCCCGCAGAACCAGTCACACACTGGCTGGCAAGATTCCAGCTTCACGAAGCGCTTCGGGGCTTCCTGTTATCTGAGTCATAGCACCATGTGCCATATCTCATTCTTCATTACCCATGATTAGAGATATAAAACCACATTGGCCACAGAACTGTTTGCAGTGAAATGTTATGTCATAAGACTTCCTTCAGATCCTCATCAGTGGATTTCCTTGAGAAACGTGCGCAGCACTACCAAAGTGAGGGAGATTAAAACTTTGTTTTCAAAGACGCCTCTGGGCTATGGGGAGCTATAAGCCTTCTATGGCAGTTTGAGGAACGGGATGAAGAATACTTTATTCTCATTGTAGGTACATACACAGTATAACCATACAACGAAATTCACATAACACCCAGAGACCAGGCCCAACACACACGACAATACCCAAACACACCCCCACCCACCCAAAAATTCCCCGCCCCTAAATCACCCAAGCATCCACACAACAGACCAAGTAATGCTATCCAACACCTCACTGACGGTGGCCCTTTAATTCATTGTTGAGTGCAATGATATCTCTGGGATAAAAGCTATTCAGAAGATGTGTAGTCCCAGTTTTAATTGTTCTGTATCTTCTGCCAGAAGGCAACAATCTAAAAAAGATTGTAAGCAGGATGGGAAGAGTCTCTGAGAATGTTGTGCAACATCCTCAAACAGAGAGATGCGAAGATGGTTAGCTGGAGCCCGGTGATATTCTGGGCAGTTTTAATGATTCTCTGTAGAGCATTTTTCTCTGCTACAGAGCTGCTCTCATACCATGCAAGAATGCCATATGCCAGGACCAGGAGTAGGTTGCTCCGGGCATTACTGCCAGTTCGGTGCACGCAAAAAAAAATTTTTTTAAAGAAAAAAATTGCATTTGTGCAATTACAATTGTTCTGCACATGCGCAGAACCGAAAATCAAGATGTCGTCCCTGTAGGAGAACCAGTTCAGATGGTAGCAAGAGCAATAGCAGTTAGACTTATATACCGCTTCATAGGGCTTTCAGCCCTCTCTAAGCAGTTTACAGAGTCAGCATATCGCCCCCAACAACAATCCGGGTCCTCATTTCACCCACCTCGGAAGGATGGAAGGCTGAGTCAACCTTGAGCCGGTGAGATTTGAACAGCCGAACTGCAGATATCAGTCAGCTGAAGTGGCCTGCAGTGCTGCACCCTAACCACTGCGCCACCTTGGCTCTATGGTGCTGCAATGGTGCTGTGATAGTAGGACAGAAGTAGATGCCGAGATAGATTTATCTTCCTGAGCATTCTCAGGAAGTGCAGCCTCTCCTGTGCCTTCTTCACAAGCATATTAACATTCATAGTCCATGAGAGGTCCTCCAAGATATAAATTTAAAGCTACCAACCGTCTCCACCTCTTCGACGTTTATGTACAATAGGATAACGATTATTAATAAGCAGTTTTGGTTAAATTGTGCCTGGTGAAGCTTTAGACAATAAACAGTAAGGCGCGGTTTATCCTAGATTAGATTATAGTCTAATTGTCCATTGTGTGGATTAACAATCTTATGCCCTCCACTTATTTTAGTCCATAGCTCCCATGTTATTGGTCATGTTGTAGAGAGCCGAGGTGGCGCAGTGGTTAAATGCAGCACTGCAGGCCACTTCAGCTGACTTCTATCTGCAGTTCAGCGGTTCAAATCTCACCGGCTCAAGGTTGACTCAGCCTTCCATCCTTCCGAAGTGGGTGAAATGAGGACCCAGACTGTTGGGGGCGATATGCTGACTTTGTAAACCGCTTAGAGAGGGCTGAAAGCCCTATGAAGCGGTATAGAAGTCTAACTGCTATTGCTATTGCTATTCCCCACCTAGTTGAAGTTCAAGACCTTGACCCACACCCACGATTCCATCACATGGTCCAATCTCCCACTGCCATGTTGGCAGTTCCACCCATCCAGTTCCGGTTAGGTTCAGAAATAATTCTTTCTTCCTAGAAAGAATTTTGTCTAGGCTACACAGTAAGTAACTCTGTGCAATTCCCCCTCCCATCTTTCCCATAGTAGAAAAAAGCATAGTAGGATAGCAATAGCAATAGCAGTTAGACTTATATACCGCTTCATAGGGCTTTCAGCCCTCTCTAAGCGGTTTACAGAGTCAGTATATCGCCCCCACAGTCTGGGTCCTCATTTCACCCACCTCGGGAGGATGGAAGGCTGAGTCAACCTTGAGCCGGTGAGATTTGAACCGCTGAACTGCTGGTAACAGTCAGCTGAAGTGGCCTGCAGTGCTGCACCCTAACCACTGCGCCACCTCGCATAATAGACAATGTGGCACGCCAAAGATCCAAAAGAAAACTGCAGGCCTGACACCTCTTAAAGGAACAATCTGTGTTCTCATGTTGAGAACGAATGAGTTTAGGATGCAGCCCATCAACACCTTGCCCGTGATACAACAAAACTCTCACACTGACTTTGACAGGCTGCAGAATCCTTAAAGGACTCTTGGTGGCAACATTCTTCTTCTAGCATATCATATCAAGAGGTTCATCTAGAAACGGGAAGGAGATGAAACAGCATTGCAAAAACACCACTAATTCATAAACAGCTCCAGAGGCCACGAAAAACCCAGCGGCTCATGTGGGGTTTGGCATCGACCGACCTCAGCTGTCAGGTCCATGTGTCCATTTATTTATTTCTCTTTATTTTAGCATCCAAGTTATGCAACATGTGATCCGCCCCGAACGAAAATGAAGACACGGCTCTAATTACCTAGTTTCTTTTTTTTTTCCTTCTGTGATTCTTTTTTATTTTTAATTAGCTTTTTGCTATTTCTCCGCACATCTTCACTGTCATTTCTGCAGCCCTTCTGTTATTCGTTTCTCCTGTGAGACCTGCTAGTGGCTCGAGAACCGTTTGTAGGGTTATTTATTTATTTATCCCCCCCGTTCATTCATTCCTCCGCTACGAGCGTTCCATCTGTCGCTAGCGCCAGTTAGAGAAAAGTTTAGAATATATTTGAAAGTATCTCGCTTGCCACCACCAGTTCTTTGAAGGATTTTTGTTTTAACAAGATCTCACAGTGGGGCAGATTGAGAATGAAAATAGAGCTTGTGAGCATTATTTTTTGCTTTTTAAAAAAAAAACCAAGCCAAAAATAGCACAGAGTCAGATATCTGCAAAGATATAGCACCTAGCTCGAAGGAGGGATGGATAGGATGCATTCTAAAGTTGTTTTCTAAGTTTCTGTTTCTTTTGTTTTCCATGTGTTAATTTCCTATCACTTCAGGCATCTGCTCTGATTACCACCAGGGAATCATTCTGCATTCATTACAGCTTGCAACTTCTGTTCATAATCCAAACTCGGTCTGAGCAAAGTGTTAATTAGTTGCTGTCACTGTCAAGTTGGCAACCCCAGGCTTCTACAAAATATAACTGTTGTATCAGACTCCGAGGGTTCAGATTATACTCGATAGACACAAAGGATCTGCTTGACTTATAGAGGCGGTGGGCCTTGAGCTACATCAGCATGGCCTTTGAAAGGCTCAAACCGTATCTATCTATTTCCAGAGACAATGTTCTCACAGCATTTTCCCAGTATAAATGATGACAAAGTGTGCGCTGAGGTTTAATTCAAGCCACTATGCCATTAAAGAAACAGTGTGTGATGCTCTCCTACTTTAAAATGATGATGACCTCCGAGGTGAGTCCGCCGTAGAGCCGGATAATTGTGTCAGTGAAATTCAACAGTTTTGGATTAAAGCAGGAGTGTGCAACTTTTTCTGGTGGGGGGGAGGCGGATTGAGGCTGTTTTTGTCTTTTGAATGGCCTCACAGAAGGGGGTATAAAATGAAAAAGAGCGAGGGGAGCTTGGACAACAATTAAACTTAGATTTATTTTGTTTCCACTACACTTTGCAGAATTAAATTAAAAAATGGTATGATTACTCCCCAGCCATCTATGTAGCAATAGCAATAGCAGTAGACTTATATACCGCTTCATAGGCCTTTCAGGCCTCTCTAAGCGGTTTACAGAGAGTCAGCATATTGCCCCCAACAATCTGGGTCCTCATTTTATCCACCTCGGAAGGATGGAAGGCTGAGTCAACCCTGAGCCGGTGAGATTTGAACCGCTGACCTGCTGATCTAGCAGTAGCCTGCAGTGCTGCATTTAACCACTGCGCCACCTTGGCTCTTAATCACTTCCCCCATTTTAACGCATTAAAGATTATAATTTGTTAACCGTGTCTGAAGGTTACTGGAATTCAGGTTTTCAAAGGCCTCTTTCAAAAACAATATGTCCCAAAAACAGCTTGTCCTCTTTGATAATCTCAAGGCTCAGATAAACTGACAGTTTGCAAATTAATAACGTACAACTGAAAACAAACCAATCCATTAACCAATGGAGGAGTGGGAGATAGTAGATGTAAGCCAGTTCCTGCTAAAACTCCTTAGCTCCTTCTATTCTTTCCCGCTGTTTTATGAGCTTTCAAAGAAAAAATGCTCAGCAATTAGAAAGGCATAGAAAATGAGTTACTAATTCTGCGTTCTACATGGGGCTAGCCCTGAAGAGTGTTCAAAGACTACAGTTGGTCCAGAATGCAGCCGCGCGAGCGATAATGGGTGTACCTAGATACACCCATGTTACACCTATCCTCTGCGAGCTGCACTGGCTCCCTATTGGTCTCCGGACGCGCTTCAAGGTGCTAGTCATTACTTTTAAAGCCCTACATGGTATTGGACCTGGCTACCTGAGAGACCGCCTCCTGCCATTTACCTCCCAACGACCAATAAGATCGCACAGGTTGGGCCTTCTTCGGGTACCGTCGACCGGACAATGCTGGCTGGCGGCCCCTCGGGGGAGGGCCTTCTCTGTAGCTGCGCCGGCCCTATGGAACGAACTACCCGTAGAGATCCGGACCCTCACCACTCTCCCGGCCTTCCGTAAAGCCACCAAGACCTGGCTGTTCCGACAGGCCTGGGGCTGTTGATTAATATCCAGCCCCTCTTGGATAGAATGGATGTTGTGTTAATTTTAATATTGTATTTCTTATTTTTAAATTTTTAAAAATGCTTTTATCTTGCCTGTGAGCCGCCCAGAGTCCCAATGGGAGTGGGCGGCATACAAATTTCATTAAACTAAACTAAACTAAACTTGTTTCAATTTTCATTCTACAAATATTGGTCAAAAGGATGGTAGACATGATAGTGGTAAAAAGTGACTGGGGAAATATGCAAAAATGTTACCTAAGTGTTGTGGCTCGGAAGGAGCCTTTGGAGCTGCTATCAGACTGACACAGAAACCTCCTGTGAGTGGTTTCAGGATGCTCACAGGAGAGGATAACGAGCAGCTGTGGCTCGTTAAGGATCTCCTCCTGCGGATAAAAGACTGATGGTGCCACGCCCTAGTTGCAGAAGTCAACGTTCGTTCGTTCCGTTCCTGTTCTAGTCAAGGTTCCCCGTTCGTGTTCATGATTCAGAGAAACCAACTTGGAGAAGTGGTTTGTTGTAAGAGTTTGTTTTTGCATTTGCTGTTTAACTTTTTTGCCAGAGAATTTATCTGTGTTTATTTTGGGCTCACAGCCAGCAAAAGCTGGGACTGATAAAAATATTTCCTTTGAAGTTCTGTTTGGCTATAGTTTCTGAATGAGCAAGGTGGGGGTCAGAACACCTAAGTAAAGGGGGCAAACATATTGTCATATTGGCACGTCTGGGAAAGCCCGAATCTGAAGCCTCCCGGGTTTTCCCCACCCAAAGGAAAGTCAAAGTCCCTTACCCTGCCCCCACATGTCCATCACATGGTCCAATCAGGTCACCATCCAAACTGGAGTTGTTTCCCAGTCACGCCTCTCCAGGTGCATACTCAACATCCTTGACTTCCAGTGAAAGAATGTTGTTGTTGTTATGACTATTCTTCTCACCCCGTCGCCATCCAACCTCCCTCCCAGTTCCCGCAACATGCCCATCCACCAAGTGTGGCAGCCCTGAAGATCAAGAGATGTCCTCCAGGGCTGACGCTACCTTCTCCTATTGGCATATTATGGTTTATCAATTGTTGTTTGTATCTAGAGGCGAGGTGGCGCAGTGGTTAGAGTGCAGCACTGCAGGCTACTTCAGCTGTTCAAATCTCACCGGCTCAAGGTTGACTCAGCCTCCCATCCTTCCGAGGTGGGTGAAACGAGGACCCAGATTGTTGTTGGGGGCAATATGCTGACTCTGTAAACCGCTTAGAGAGGGCTGGAAGCCCTATGAAGCGGTATATAAGTCTAACTGCTATTGCTGCTATTGCTATCTTATGATTTATGATCTATGACTTATCACTTTGTTGCTTGTATGTACCCTGACAGCTTATGCTCCAGAGACAAATTCTTTGTATGTCCAATCACACTTGACCAATAAAGAATTCCATTCTAAAAATAATAACAATGTTTAGAAACTGTGTGACTAGATTTTAACCACTATTGCTTGTTCCAAATCAATCCATCTCATTGCAATATTTTTTGAAATCTGCATTCCAGTTTGAATTATTTAGTTCAGCGTCCCTCCTTTCTGTTATCTGAAACTTATTATTCCTTAGATTAGAGAAGCTGTAAGTGGCACCAAACAGTGATTGAATGATTACAAAGTATTATGTATAATTTGGGATAAAAAGAAACCCCTCATCACAATAACAGATGCAAATTAATGAGCTGAAAAATAAAAGACTGGAGAGAGTCAGAGTCAGACTTAATTACGATATATTATTTAAGTGATAAGGAACAGCATTTTGATGTTATAGAAGAGTCTTTAACATATAAATGTGGAATAGCAGTCAATTTCTACAAAATATATCAGAGTGAAGCCATGCCCCTTTTTAAGTGCATTAATAGATACAAAGATATGGGGATTTTATTTTACTGCTGTAATGAGCATGTTGACTTTTTTACAGATAGTCTTTAGTGACCATTCAAAGTTACAACAGCATTGGAAAAAGTGACTTATGACCATTTTTCACACCTGTGAGCATGGCAGCATTCTCATGGTCACATGATCAAAATTCGGATCCTTGACCACTGGATGGTCGCAGTGTCCCTGGGTCATGTGATCATCAAGAGCCGAGGTGGCGCAGTGGTTAAATGCAGCACTGCAGGCTACTTCAGCTGACTGCCATTCTGCAGTTCGGCTGTTCAAATCTCACCGGCTCAGGGTTGACTCAGCCTTCCATCCCTCCGAGGTGGGTAAAATGAGGACCCGGATTGTTGTTGGGGGCAATATGCTGACTCTGTAAACCGCTTAGAGAGGGCTGAAAGCCCTATGAAGCGGTATATAAGTCTAACTGCTATCACTGTTGCTATTTTATGCAAAGTCAGTGGGAAACAAAATTTACTTAACAACCCTTGGCAAGAAAGGTTTCATTTAACAACTGCAGTGATTCACTCAGCACCTGTGGCAAGAAAGGTCATAAAATTCATGCAATGATCACTTAGCTGTCTTGCTTAGCAACAGAAACGTCGCTTTCCCGCATGCTGCAAAATGTGTCCTGGGGGACTTTTATAGAGCTCAATTGCTTTTTACAAGGTTAAAAAGGAAAACCACAGAGTAATGTGCAGCTGTATTATGTTTTTTTCCATTTAATAACCTCCAATGGATCTATGAGACCCAGGCCAGAAGCATCTCTAGTAGAAGGTTAAAAAAAAAAAAAACCCTCAACAGGGTAGCGTTGAAGGCATGCCATCTTCACCGTTTTGATCTCCATGCCAAGGCCGCTCTCTTTAATACAACTGAGGAAGGAAGTTTGAAACAGTCAAGCCATTTAATGTAATTGTAGTCCTTTTGTCATTTTTGGGGGAGTGGGAAATGTCTGTGAACGTTTAATAATTTGTTTTAACTGAGGCTTAAACAAACGGTTGGACGATGCCCAGGAACCATACAGAGCCAGTGGGTAAAAACGGTCTACCATCAAACCAAAAATGCACAAAGAAATAAATATCAGAATCTGGTGCATGGGGGGAAGCTTCTCGTGTCTTCTGCAAATGGTGCAGCTAAGTCAATTTATTCTGTCCTTTCATTATTAAGCGAAAGGTGTCAAGCTGTTGTTTATCACGCAGATGAATACTAAAGGATGGGTTTGCTCTGCGTTCAGAAGAGATCGCAGACACTGAAATGGTGTGTGTGTCGCGGGGGGAAGAGTGAAACACGTGCCTTGGAGAGGACCGAGCAGGTGTTTAACCATAAGATGAGACATGAGATTTTCCTCCTCCCAAGTGAAGGTTCAAAATCAATTAACTGACTCTTTTACTCTGAAAACATTAATTGGAAACGGCCCGCAAAAACTCCAGGAACACCAAAGGGAGAGACAAACTTCCCCCTGAGTTCTGAGAAAGCGGCTGTTTCACTAATGCTGGTGCCTGCATTGTTATATTCTCAGGCATTTTTCTCTCTTCGTTTTAATGCGGAATTAATTGCTAAGCCCCCCAAAAAAAGCAAGCAGAGCATGCCATTAATGAGCCATTATGAAAAAAATTGTTTCATTTCTCCAGCTGATTATTTTTAGATCCTTGGTCGTTGGTGTCACAGCAACGTGTGAATGCACTAGTCGAGCGCAGTCCAGGCCTGCATAAATTTAATCAAAAATAAATCCAATTTATTTCAATGGCGCTTACTCCCAAGAAAATATGCCCAGTTTGGCAGACTAAACTATTTTTGAACCAAAAGTGCACCAGACTAAAATGCAGTAATCAGAGCTGAGTTCAAAACTTTCGCCTTGGAGATTGTGCACTTACACAAATACATTATTTAGTTAGAGTGTCATTCCTTAGTAAGTTACGTAGTGGTACAAGGCTCAGTGGATTTGATCAGACGTGTTCTCTTGAGGTCAAGAGGAATTCACAAATTGATTAACTGGACTTCCTATATTTCTTTTATTATATTCAATCTAAAATGTATTGAATATATGTAGCGTATGAGGAATGCTAGGCTGGGTAGACACCAGTCAGGGCATAGAAAAACTCATAGAAGTTGTGGAAGATTGGAAGATGTGGGAAGACCTGGCCCATATAATTGCCAAGAGTTGGACAATGAATCATCATTAATATGGATGGGTATGTGGCAGTGGTGGGTTTCAAAAATTGTTTGAACCTACTCTGTGGGTGTGGCCTCCTTTGTGGGAGTGGCTTGCCACCCATGTGACCGGATGGGAGTGGCTTTCCGCCCATGTGACCGGATATGAAGATGCCGACGACACTTGTCAGAACCACCTTAAATGACCTCTCACACAGCACCGGCATGCATAAGAATAGGATGTAAACTTGTTTTTTAAAAGGCATCTTTGGTTTGCGTTAAAACAACTTCAACACACGCAATGTTCTGATTGCGCCACAAACGCAGTAGTCATCCTTACCTTTCGCAGAGGCACTGAGTTTTATAAATAGGAGCATGATAGTGTAGAATAATCATATCCAAGGACCAGTGGTGGGTTTCAAAACATTTTGGAACCTCTTCTGTAGGTGTGGCCTGCTTTCCGGGTCCACTGGTGGAACCTCTTCTAACCGGTTCGGTAGATTTGATGAACTGGTTCTACCAAATAGGTGCGAACTGGTAGGAATCCACCTCTGGTATATGGGTGAGTGTTGTGTTGGTGCTGGCAATAGTTACATTCCCATGAACTGAACAGCAAAATAATGTAGCTACAAGACAATTGAAGTGTCTACCAATTGCTCCATGAAACTGTTCCCTGAAGTCAGAACCGATGTGCCATCAGCACTACAAAACAATATTTATGTAGCCAGTTTTCACAATATTACCCAAAGAAAGAACAGATGTGCTCCTAAAAAGCTTCCTGCAAAATCAAACTCCCAAGGATTTGTCCCAAGCAAGTGAAGAAAACCACATTAAAAGAAAAAAGAAAAGAAAAGTAAGATGTCAGGGAGGAGGGGAGTGATCTCTTTGGAGATGAGAATGATAAAAAGAATTGCAAAACGCGATGCTGTATCTGATCACAAATGACCAAAAACAGCATTTCATACAGTAGTGGGATTGAAAAAAAAATTACTACTGGTTCTGTGGGTGTGGCTTGGTGGGTGTGGCTTAGCAGGGGTGGCAGGGGAAGGACACTGTAAAATCTTCATTCTCTCCCCACTCCAGGGGAAGGATACTGTAAAATCTTCATTCCCTCACCACTCCAGGGGAAGGATACTGTAAAATCTTCATTCCCTCACCACTCAAGGGGAAGGACACTGTAAAGTCTTCGTTCCCTCCCCACTCAAGGGGAAGGACACTGTAAAATCTTCATTCCCTCACCACTCAAGGGGAAGGACACTGTAAAATCTTCATTCCGTCACCACTCAAGGGGAAGGACACTGTAAAATCTTCATTCCCTCACCACTCAAGGGGAAGGACACTGTAAAATCTTCATTCCCTCACCACCAAGGGGAAGGATACTGTAAAATCTTCATTCCCTCACCACTCAAGGGGAAGGACACTGTAAAATCTTCATTCCCTCACCACTCAAGGGGAAGGATACTGTAAAATCTTCATTCCCTCACCACTCAAGGGGAAGGACACTGTAAAGTCTTCATTCCCTCCCCACTCAAGGGGAAGGACACTGTAAAATCTTCATTCCGTCACCACTCAAGGGGAAGGACACTGTAAAATCTTCATTCCCTCACCACTCAAGGGGAAGGACACTGTAAAATCTTCATTCCCTCACCACCAAGGGGAAGGATACTGTAAAATCTTCATTCCCTCACCACTCAAGGGGAAGGACACTGTAAAATCTTCATTCCCTCACCACTCAAGGGGAAGGATACTGTAAAATCTTCATTCCCTCACCACTCAAGGGGAAGGACACTGTAAAGTCTTCATTCCCTCCCCACTCAAGGGGAAGGACACTGTAAAATCTTCATTCCCTCACCACTCAAGGGGAAGGACACTGTAAAATCTTCATTCCCTCACCACTCAAGGGGAAGGACACTGTAAAATCTTCATTCCCTCACCACTCAAGGGGAAGGACACTGTAAAATCTTCATTCCGTCACCACTCAAGGGGAAGGACACTGTAAAGTCTTCGTTCCCTCCCCACTCCAGGGGAAGGAAACTGTAAAATCTTCATTCCCTCACCACTCAAGGGGAAGGACACTGTAAAATCTTCGTTCCCTCACCACTCCAGGGGAAGGATACTGTAAAATCTTCATTCCCTCACCACTCAAGGGGAAGGACACTGTAAAATCTTCATTCCCTCACCACTCAAGGGGAAGGATACTGTAAAGTCTTCGTTCCCTCCCCACTCCAGGGGAAGCATACTGTAAAGTCTTCGTTCCCTCCCCATTCCAGGGGAAGGACACTGTAAAATCTTCATTCCGTCACCACTCAAGGGGAAGGACACTGTAAAGTCTTCGTTCCCTCCCCACTCCAGGGGAAGGAAACTGTAAAATCTTCATTCCCTCACCACTCAAGGGGAAGGACACTGTAAAATCTTCGTTCCCTCACCACTCCAGGGGAAGGATACTGTAAAATCTTCATTCCCAACCCACTCCAGGGGAAGGATACTGTAAAATCTTCATTCCCTCACCACTCAAGGGGAAGCATACTGTAAAGTCTTCGTTCCCTCCCCATTCCAGGGGAAGGACACTGTAAAATCTTCATTCCCTCACCACTCAAGGGGAAGGATGCTGTAAAATCTTCATTCCATCCCCACTCCAGGGGAAGAACACTGTAAAATCTTCATTCCCTCCCCACTCCAGAAGAAGGTTCCTGCAAAATCCCCATTTCCTCATGATCAGCTGGGACTTGGGAGACAGAGAATAGATGGGGGAGGGGCCAGTCAGAGGTGCTATTTACCGGTTCTCTGAATTATTCAAAATTTCCGCTACTGGTTCTCCAGAACTGATCAGAACCTGCTGAATGCCACCTCTGATTACATAGTGAACTGCCTTGATGGAAAGTGATGAGGAGATGGTACGGATACAAAGGTATTGAAATGCCAGCCAAGATTGAAATATATTTTATACTTGATATATTTATTTAGAAAATTAAAAACCTAACCTTTTCCTTGAAACATGAAATGAATGGTCACAGCCAAGGTGGCCAGATGGACAATTGCCATGACAAATGGAGAAGTCATCCCAGTAATAATGTGATCATTCCCAGTTTGCAGAGAACATCCCCCCAAAATGATATGGAGCATTGGAGAATATTCTCCAGTTTCTCCTCAGGTCGTAGAAATCTTTTGGCCTTTACTAAAATTACTTCTAGTATACCAAACAATCTTATTTGTTTTAATGAGTGTGGTTATCAGCTGAAACTCTCTTCAGGTCTCCCCAAAGTCCTTGCTCTTTTATTATTTAGAAGCAATTTGGTTTGGCTATGTCTTACCACAAGATTTTTTTTTATTGTATCATTACAGATATACTAATAATTCATTGTTGTATTTTTCATTGGCTTTTCCCTGAAATATCCTGGGACACACAAAGAAACAGCCCTTGAAAATCATCGCTGATGCAAGCAGAAATTTCAGTTTGTATCCTAAAAAGAACCTTATCTTTATTTTCCAATGGCTGCAAATCTTATTAGAAATGAACTTGCATTCCTCAGACCAAGAAATAAATATAGTGGGTAGAATGCTATGGTAGGTTTCCATAAAGTTTGCAGAATGGAAATGGGTGCTACTCTCCATCCATAGTCTAGAATTTGTTCTAGAGGATACCTGAAGCAACTGAAGTATATTTTGGAAGTATGGAGACATTTTGTGAAGGGGGAGGACAAAAGGCAGTCCAAGTGTATGAGCAGAATACTTTTCCAGTGAATAAAGATAAAGGTAAAGTTTTCCCTGTCAGTCGTGTCCAACTCTAGGGTGTGGTACTCATCTTCATTTCTTGGCCAAGGAACCCAGTGTTATCCAAAGACAACTTCCGTGGTCATGTGGCCAGCATATGCCGAAGGTAAACGGAATGCTGTTACTTTCCCATCAAATGGTACCAGTGGTGGGATTCAAAAAAATTTACTACCAATTATTTGGGTGGTGGCTTTGTGGGCATGATTTTGTGGGCATGACAGAGGAAGGAAACTGCAAAATCCCCATTCCCTCCCCCTCCTCTAACCTGCTTTCCAACTCTGTTCCCCTGTTCAGGGCAACAAAGGAAGAGCTGGGAGGCTGAGAGGCAAAGCGGGTGGCACCAGCCTATTTAGCAATAGCAATAGCAGTTAGACTTATATACCGCTTCATAGGGCTTTCAGCCCTCTCTAAGCGGTTTACAGAATCAGCATATTGCCCCCAACAACAATCCGGGTCCTCATTTTACCCACCGTGGAAGGATGGAAGGCTGAGTCAACCTTGAGCCGGTGAGATTTGAACAGCCGAACTGCAGAACTGCAGTCAGCTGAAGTAGCCTGCAGTACTGCACCCTAACCACTGCGCCACCTCGGCTCTATTTGACGGTTGTCCGAACTACTCAAAATTTCTGCTACCAGTTCTCCAGAACCTGTCAGAACTGACTGAATACCACCTCCGAGTGGTACCTATTAACCTACTTTCATTTGCATGCTTTTGAACTGCTAGGTGGGCAGAAGCTGGGATGAGTAACAGGAGCTCACCCCATTATGTGGAGCTCGGTCTTAAACCAAGGCTGTCTGCTCTCCAGCTGACACAGTCAGTATCTTTAACCATTGAGCAATGAATAGCACCCATTCAATCCTGCATAAATTAAATATTAACCTCTACGTTATTTATAAATTCCATTAATGGTTATGCCAGTGGGATGTCACCCACTCAAATTCAACTAGAGAAATCTTTACTAGTCCAGACTCTCCTAAATATATATATTTGATATATATTTATATCAAATATAAATTATATATAAATTATATAAATTATATCAAATATAATTATACCCTCCTGATAAGGAGGAGACCTGTGGCTTAATGGCTAAGACGTTTGCCTAAGATGCAATACACCACAGGTTCAAATCCCAGTAAGGGTATGGCTAGCTGATGAGAGCTAAATAGCTTGAAATAGATCTATACTAGTCTCTCTTTATTTATCAGCCCAAATAACACACACACACACACACACACACACATATATATATACATATATACATATATACATATATACATATACACATATACACATATACACATATACACATATACACATACACACATACACACATACACACATACACACATACACACACACATACACATACACATATATATATATATGACCAAGGGATATATATATCCCTTTCATCCTATATATCTACTTTATCCATTCTCTTCTTTTTCTTCTATTTCTATCAACCTTGCCAAGGTTAATCATTTTTCCCCTCATCCATCATCAGCTACACATGTCCCAAAGAAGAGTCAGCCATCCTTTGATCCAAGATCAATCAATTGATTCTTATTTGTGGTCTCCAAATCCACAAGTCAAAGGCATTTGCCTTTTTCTCCCCCCCCCCCCTTCTGTACTTGCAGAAATCAACTATCACTTTCATCCAACATACAGGAAAAACCATCGCTTTCACTCTTCTGAAGTGCCCTTATCTTGTGGAAATTTCTCATTGCGGTTCCTCCAGGATGAACCCCTGTATACCATTCATCTTTTGTTTATTCTTCAGCCCAAGGAAACAAAATTATTTATCACTTTCACTTCTTTGCCATTAGCCAAATGCTCATTAAATATTAACTGAGATAGTTTAGTGTTCATATTTATGTTCATAAAGAGCTTGTCTAAGTCATCTTTGTCTAATGAAGTAATGTCATCTGCATATTTCAAATGGTTAATCAATCTAATTTTTATTCTAATTGTCACTTGTACCAGTCTTGACGTTCTTACTATAAATTCATTGTATGTATTAAACATGCGCAGGGATATTATACATCCTTGTCTCGCTCCCTTCCGTCTGTTTCTCCGGATTTAGTTCTTGCAGTAGCTTCTTGAATCTTGTAAAGATTCCTCGGAGAATATTTCAGTGAGGGGAACTCCTTGAATCCTTCGGCTCTTTCTAATATCATCTTACATTAGCTATTTGTTCCCATGTTCCTTTGCTACTTCTGAAACCTCCTGGTAACACATTATTATTTTTCCCCTTGGTTTAACAAAATCTGCCTGGGAAAAGAGAGGGGGGGGAGGGAGGGAGAAAGAGAAAGGAAGGAAGGAAGGAAGGAAGGAAGGAAGGAAGGAAGGAAGGAAGGAAGGAAGGAAGGAGGGTGTCAGGCTCTGCTTTGCTGTTGCTTCGGTTGCCATGAAACAGGGAGGGAGGGCATGGTATTTGGGAGGGGTTACTCATTGTGCTGGAGGAAGGTTCTGGAGTTCACCGGCTGATTGGACTACGCATGCGTGGGAGTTTCCCGCCAGGACTAACGGCACCGACATTCCATCTTTGTGATGCCTTTTGAAGTTATCTCACACCTGACACTTGGAAGAATTATGATTGGACTGGAACTGTGATGCCAAGGGGTGGGGAATGGGCTATTCTATATATCAATCGCTTTCGCGCCTAAATAATCAGACTTCGCTTCGCTATGCCTTTAATCATTCTTAATTAGTAAAAGTACACTTGATTTCCACACATGGAGTCTTGTGGTCTTTCTTTCCTAATTAATTAATGGAGAGGTGCTGACAGAGGGAGGGAGGGAGGGAGGGAGGGAGGGAGGAAGGAAGAAAGAAGGAAAGAAGGAAAGAAAGAAAGAAAGAAAGAAAGAAAGAAAGAAAGAAAGAAAGAAAGAAAGAAAGAAAGAAAGAAAGAAAGAAAGAAAGTCAGCCTTAGGGTATCCCACTCACAATCTTCTGCATGTCTTGCCTGGTTTAACTATAATTTTCCTTGGCTTTAATAAAATACAAGTTCAAGTCACAGCTTGAAAACAATCGTTTCCTGAGATCTGTATAATTGGCACATAATTCTTCCATTCACATAGAAAAGTGGGATGGTCAAATTGGCAATACTGCATAAAACCATTGATTCTCATCCTTTCTATCCACTCTATCCCATGATCTGTATTACGGTGGGAATATTAAAAGCTATCACCAGACAGAAACGGAAGATTCTCTAAATTTTGCTGAAATCCTCCTTCCGACAATCGCAGCTTCTGTTGCAACAGTCCATTTGTGAACATGGCAGAAATTTATACTCGTATATTTGTGCACATAATTGTAGATTTTTTCCCCCTAATGCGATGCATGCTACTGTTTTATGCATTTATTTTTGTCACAAGAACCTGGATATGTTCCTTCTGATCAGACACACATGGAGACTTACAGCTATAGATAAATATACGTACTAATAACATAAAACATACTTTCACAAAATTCTAAGAGAAAATCACTGTGCTCTTGTGGGTTTGTGGATTTCACACATTCGTTTATTATTTGCGACAAAGGGGAAACATGGAAAAGAACAGATGTTGGTATAAACATGGGTATTGTGGTGGTGCATTGGCCTAGAGGTGGAGCTGTCACCTCACAATCAGGAGGCTGTGAGTTCAATCGTAGGTAGCGGCAGTTAATTCTCTCTCTGGGTACAATGAGTAAATATTAGCTGTGAACTCTGCATTGGCAACAGGAAGGGGATCAGGCCAGTAAACCCTCAGCTCCATTCTGTTGCTCCGACTTCACCTCACAAGGGATTACGGGGTCATTAAAATATGGGGGTGGGGAGTTAATTGTAGCAGCAGCTTACCAAAATCTCAGCAGTTACTGAAGATTTATTTGACAGCCAGGCCAAAAAATTGCCCCCAAAACCAAGAGTACAGAGATATAAAACTAATAGTCCTAGATATCAGGACAAAATCCTATCCAAGCTCCTTTCTTATTGTTAACAAGGGAGGATAACAGAAGACTTAAAGGCCATTTGCAGTGGTACAGCATCCCAAAGAGCAATTGGTTTCTAACAAATCATTTTCATCCCTTTATAAACATTATTGGCTAGAAGATTTATGTTCTCACCACCCAAAGTAATACTCATTGATCTTTCTGGACATTGCCTGATGATGTTTTAGCTATAACCTTTATGTTTGTTGTTTGTTTATTGGATATATATGCCGCCCTTCTCCCAAAGAACTCAGGGCGGTGTACAACATTAAAAAAAAACACATATTACAAAAGTTAAAACAGACCAAGGAGAGATTCAACCTAGAAACAAGGAGGAACTTTCTGACAGTGAGAACAATCAACCCATGGAACAGAAGTTGCCTTCGGAAGTTTTGGGAGCTTCATCACTGGAGGCTTTCAAGAAGAGACTGGACTGCCATATGTCAGAAATGGTGTAGGGTCTCCTGCTTGGGCGGGGGGGCTGGACTAGATGACCTACAAAGTCCCTTCCAACTCTGATAACCTGTTAAACAACTGACTGTTGCCATCTTCAACTTGTCAGCATCTGCCATCTGAAATAATTACCTCCTTCTGCTTAATGTTAGAGCCGGCCTTTGATTGAATGGAAGTAAAAGTAGGTACAATTCTTCTGTGACTGCTAGAATGCACAATTGTCGTGGCTAGCTAGTTTATACTGTATCTACTAGCAGATATAATTCTTAGCCTATTATATGAGATTGTTTCCCTCTATGCCACCACTATGAATATTTTACTTCAGTGTTTCTCAACCTTGGCAACTTGAAGATGTCCGGACTTCAACTCCCAGAATTCCCCAGCCAGCATTCGCTGTACACCTGGTTTTGCATTCGCTGGCTGGGGAATTCTGGGAGTTGAAGTCCGGACATCTTCAAGTTGCCAAGGTTGAGAAACACTGTTTTACTTTATTTTGAAACAAGAAATTGTCTTCAGAAATGTTGATATTTTCAGCATCTGTTGTGAAAAAGATATCTAATTTGGAATCTGGGAGGTGCTCTTAACCCAATCAAATATATAACATCAGATCCTGTTTTTAACATATCATTTTATGCATGTTTTAAACTCCAAAAATAATAAATTAACTGGAGTAGTAAGCATTATTTAAACCAACCAAATATAATGGGTTGCGTGCATGTATAAAAAACATTATGGCTAATGTAGGGGAAAATAAAATAAAGAACCGAGTGGGTCATTAAAAGGAGATTATTGCTTTTCCTCAAATGAGCCTAAGCATGTGAGCTCCCCCTACTGATTCACGTGGCAACAACTGCATTTTGGTGTCTGGATCTTGTTTTTGAATGTTTGTGAAGGTCCTTGGTAGATCCCAGGGATTTCTAAAAAATCAGCAGAGCTTAGAGACGTGTCAAACTTTAGGAACCATTCAACACGTCTTCGGCAAATGATGAAAACTCACGTTAAAAAACTGAGATGCAATATGCAGCAGTTATGAAAAGTTAGATTTTTCATTTTTTTTTTTAATATTACGCACATTGAAAGATATTAAAAGCTCAGGACTGTATTGGTTGAAAACATGCAGAAGTGGCCTTCATCGTGCGGTGGTGCATGGATAACCGTGAATCATTAAAAGATTTACTTGCTGAAAATAGCAATAGCAATATCACTTAGTCTTATAAACAGCGGTGGGATTCAAATAAATTAACAACCGGTTCTCTGCCCTAATTATTTCTTCCAACAACCAAATTGCTCAGAAAGTTAACAACCACTTCTCCCAAAGTTGTGCAAATTGGCTGAATCCCACCACTGCTTTCTGTATATACGCTTCACAGTGCTTTTACAGTGCTTTAAGCGGTTTACAACATCAGCATATTGCCCCCCAAAAGCTGGGTCCTCATTTTACCTACCTTGGAAGGATTTAAGGCTGAGTCAACCTTGATATTCAAAAAATATTCAAAAACAACACATTACTAAGTGGTAACCCAACAAATTGTCTACTGCACTGCTTGGTAATCCCATACAGTTTACTAACATGGGTTGTTAAGAGCCAAGGTGGCGCAGTGGGTAGAGTGCAGCACTGCAGGCTACTTCAGCTGACTGTTATCTGCAGTTCGGCAGTTCAAATCTCACTCTGAATGACTCTGTTTAACTGTTTTAAAAAGCCTCTAAAAAAGCGCCCTCTACAGGAGGAGGCAGGAGAATGATGTGCCTCACCTACGTCAGGAAGTTTTCAGCTTTTAACCCTTGCTTAACTCTGCTCGAGTGATCATAAAACGCCTAAAGTCAGACTAGATGAGGCACGTCGTTCTCCTGCCTCCTCCTGTAGAGGGCGCTTTTTTAGAGGCTTTTTTAAACAGTTAAGCAGAGTCATCCACACGGTGACTCTGGCAGCAACTACCTCAGCCTGACCTCAGCTCTTGCCTTTTTCCTTTTACATTTTTTCTTCTTTTCATGGTGACAGTGGTGGGGCTCTGCCTCCCCTGCCTCTCCTGACTGCACGTCCCTGGCAGACCGCTACTCAGTACTTCTCTTCAGGAATGGATCCAGGAGGTGGGACATAAAAATAAATGAAACAAAATCAGCGGAAAAAGTAAAACGACTGCCATTGTACACAAGAATACGAGACAATCTCCCAACCAAATAATAAAATGTAAATATAAGCTGAAGCTGCTTAAACAAGTGCAAGAATTAGATTGAGCCATGTATAGAAGCATATGGAGTTACATTAATGGGATAGCAATAGCAATAGCAGTTAGACTTATATACCGCTTCATAGGGCTTTCAGCCCTCTCTAAGCGGTTTACAGAGTCAGCATATTGCCCCCAACAACAATCCGGGTCCTCATTTCACCCACCTCGGAAGGATGGAAGGCTGAGTCAACCTTGAGCCGGTGAGATTTGAACCACCAAACTGCAGCTAACAGTCAGCTGAAGTGGCCTGCAGGACTGCATTCTAAGCACTGCGCCACCTCGGAGGTAAGAAAAAAGAGGCTTGATGGAATGATGAGATTTAAAAGACTGGGGAACGATGCTGTTAAATAGCAAGAATATTTTTTTAAAACCTATATAACAATTTATCGGTGTCACCTCCTTATCTCAATGATTTCAACAAGTCTGAATAGAACTGAAAGCTCCATTATTTTCTTTCATAATTACCCAGAACAAAGGCCTGTTGAACTCAGTAGGAATTAGTTCCGAAAGAGCATCGCTTGTTCACTTCTTTCTACAGCTTAAAAGCAAATTAGGAAATCTCTATTGTCCTCCTAAATTGCTTTTTGAGGTGGCCAATAAACAGGGAGATCATGGTCATCCAACAGGTATTGAATTCTTGGAAGATCTAAAAGCCTCCAACATTTTTTCAGCAACAGTTACCGAACAAAGTAACGAAACAGAGGATATGTTCTATCACGGACTGACAAATGGTTAAAAAAGCAGGAAACCAGTAAGAGAAACAAATAAACAATTCTCACACAGGCAAAGATATGCAAAATCTAATCTCCCAGGGAATGGCTCTTGAACTTTACAGATTGTATATAAATGTTCGGTTAGAATTGTTGAATGAAGGGTCATGTTTGCCGAGGACACCAAGCTGTGCAATGCGGTAACATGAAAAGGGGGGTTCCAAAGTGACCTTTGGGTGAAAGAGATCCACATGGCACATGCTGTTCACCGCAAATAAATGTAAAGGGACCCAGGTTGAGTATGTTGGCACACACAAAAAGGTTCATTCATACCTAGATAGAGTCTGATCTGTCAGCGTCAAAGCAGGATCTCAAAGCGATGGTGAATGTCTTCCCAAAATACAGCTGCTGTAAAGCCGGGATCTTTGGGGAAATGAATTGAAAATAGAACTGCTAAAATAATCATGATCTTATGCAACCAATGATGAGGCCAAACAGAGTGTCCTGCTCTCTGTAAAAAAAATTTTAAAAAGTCATTGCGGAGCTAAGGAAGGGACAATAGGAAGCAAACGAAAATGACCTCGAAGGAAAGACTACAGATAATCCTAGTTCATTTAGTGACCACTCGAAATTAACAACCGCGGTGGGAAAAAAATGACGTATGACCGTTTTTCACACTTACGACCATTGCAGCATCCCCATGGTCGTGTGACACTTTACCAAAATCTTGAAAGCTTGTCCTAAACTTTCACCGTTCCTTTTTAAGGACAACAAAGTCGAGACAGGATTAGCTCTGTGTCCCTCTCTCACACTTCTACTTTTCCTTTTTTTTATATATATATATATATATATATATATATATATATATATATATATATATATATATATATATATATACATTTTTATTTTAAACACATAAGCACATCAACAGAAACAAACACATAACTTAAAAACAACATAGGAACAATACGTTCCATCGTATATCATTCCGCAGTTCCGAATCGGTTTCTTTGCAGTTAGTGTTTTCCCTACTATACATTTCTATCTTGCGTTCATAATCTCCTTATTCGTTATCCATTTGTATGTACATTTCTTTATTTATTTGTACTTAGCTACTTATGACCAAATATTATTTACCTATATTGTGCTTTATATTTTTACTGTCATTTATTCTCTTCCATACAGTTATAGGTATACATTCACATAGTTATTCCTTTTCTTTGCCATTCTTATATTATTATTATTCCATTTAAAAGGTTATAAGGTATAGTTTGGAATGCTTTGTTTACCATCCTTCGCACCTGCTATGACACCACCTTGTTTTCTCTTTCTTTTCTTTTCTCCCTCCCTTCCTTCTCTACTTCCTTCCTTCCTCCTCTCCTTCCCCTTCTTCCTTCCCTTACCTTTCCCCTACTCCTACCCTCTTTCTTCTCCTTCCTACCCTCTCTCCTCCTCTTTCTTTCTCTTCCTCCCTCCTCTCCTTCTCTTTCTCTCCCTTCCACCCACCTCTCCTTACCTCTTTCTTCTTCCCCTACCTCTCCTCCACACTTCTTCTTCCTCTCCTACTATCTCTCCTTTTCACTTCTGCTTTTCCAGGGGTCAACAACTATTTCCCCTGTGTTGTCTCCCTTTCTAGTCCAGGGATAGATTGCTCTGCACAGCAACATTTACTCATCCCCCGCCCGCCCGCAACATGTTATTACCGTGATTAAAATATCATATTTTACAGATAAACATTCTTTTAAAGGAAGCTGTAAATAGTCAATTGGGCGCAGTGATAAATCTAACACATTATTATATTCTTCATAGACGCACCAATGTATTAATATCTCCGTCAGCAAATTCTGCTTCGTGCATCGGTTGCTTTGAAATTGGTAAGGATGCTATCTGAGGCCTAATCCTTTTTCTTAGAAAATGATGATCAAATTAAGCGGACAATAATTTTCCCACCCCGTTTCTGTCTAAACTGAAAAGAAATAATCATTAAAAAAAAAACCTAGCAAATTATTTTTAACGACGAATAGAAAAAGATAGCAAGGGAAAGGGAGGCGGGATTTTTACATTAAACGCTTGCGTGCCTCAGAAATACGATCGTCTCGGTTTTGTCACATATGGAGATTAGTAACCACTTGATTGAATAGACCCAGAGCGCAACTCCACAATTAGCTGGTTGGAAAAAATCTAAATCCATCCATTCTTTCCAAATTCCAAAACAAAATGAAAAGAATGGAATAAACAAGTCACTGGGATGTTTTGCTTCACTGTTCTAATCTCCCTGAATGGCACCATTACCTACTCAAAAATATCACGGTAATTAAATGATCTTGCCACAGAACCAAGTTGTCAGAAACATATCTGAAGCAATAATTGCAGTTATTCAGGTACACAGTTAATTCGGGCTCCCATTATCACTTCATTGTTGATTAGATAGAGCAAGCAGTTTCCTACATCTTCTTCAAGGACCAGTTTAGCCTTCCCTAAGTTTCCAATTATACTGCCAGCATGGCTAATAGAGGGCAGGTTTCTACGCAGGAGAAATGAAGCTGGCTACGCCTTCCCATATGGAAAAGAGGAAAGCAATTTGCACAGCATCCGTGAGCGAGGCAATCAGTTGGATAAAATCTACTCCTTTGCTATAATGTTAATTAACGTAACACATCCTTTTGGACCATACACATTTGACGCCTGACACTCTTGATGGCTTGGTTCTAATACAGACGCACTCTAGGGCTCTAACTTCAGGGTTCGAACTAGGACGATCGGCATCATTTTCCCCTGCAAGATTATCCTAACAAAAAAATGAGGAATTTAAAGCTTTGGTAATTGAGACGTCTAGTTTCTCCACAAATCAGGCTAGTTGTAGGACAGGGAAAAGGAGGAACAGATGAGTGAAAAGTCTTCTCCTCTTTCTATACTGAGGTTATGGTAAGGTTGATAATTAAGTACAGTAAGATGCAATTGTTCTAAAATGAAAATTCCCCAAAGCCATTAAGATCATGAACAACAACTTTAAGAGATCGAAATAAATAAATATTGAATTTTCACTTCCACATTAATGGGCTGCATAAAAGAAAGAAAATCCCTCCGTATTGATTTTTCCCAAAAATTCTCTAGCCAGTTATTTGCTTATTAGCAAGGTTATGAATTGTTATATAAAACACAACCTAATATAAAAACCTATGGGTTTGTTGAGGAGGAAATATAGCAACAAATCCTTGGAACTATTGATCAGTATAAGGGAGTACCGGTAAGTCATTTGAAACTTCTACCACTTATAAAAAGCTTGGTGAGGATTAAAGTATTATTTCCAACTTGCTCTAAACTCGGCTTTCAGAAAATGAGTTGCTAAAGCGTGAGAAAGCACCCTGAGTACCTACTCAGCACTCAGAGCTGAGTTAATTCCAATTCCCTGGTTTTAAAATCTTAGTTTAGCAACCAAGCCACATATCATTTAATAGAAGTGCTGGAGGAAGATTGGCAAAGAATTAGCAAAAAGCACCTTGAGATTGTTCTAGGATACAGGTAGTCCTCAATTTATGACTGGTCACTTAATGACCACTCAAACTTGCAATGGATCACTTACAACAATTACTTACAATCTATATATACTGTCTTCTCTTATTTTTTCTTTAAAACTAAGATATGAAGTATATTGATATGGAAGCATAAATACCATCAACATAGAATGGAGTTTGCTCAGAAGCGGAAATACACCAAGGAGAGGAAGAGTGGGAAACAGAGGAGAGAAGAAAGATAGGAAGAGAGGGATAGGAGAGAGGGTGAAGGGGGAAGACGAGGTGTATAAGGAGGAGTGGAATGAAGAGAGAGGAGAAGGAGAAAGGAAGGGGAAGTAGAGTAGAAAAGGACGATGGAGGGAAGAAAGGAGGTAGGAGAGCGGTAGAAGAAAGAGGTGTATGGAGAGCAGAAGAGCCAATAATGGGTTTTTATCTTTCTGGGCGTTGATGACAAGAGGAACTGATGTAATTACTATTTAATACAATAGGATATTGGCTATGTAATAGTATACATGTGATTGTATGTTATGAAAATGGAAAATAAAAATTTTAAACGAAAATAACAATTACTTACAACCTGCCTTCAAAACTATCACTGCATGAAAGATGATTAGGGGACTGGAGGCTAAAACATATAAAGAACAGTTGCTGGAATTGGGTATGTCAAGTTTAATTAAAAGAAGGACTAGGGGAGACATGATAGCAGTGTTCCAATATCTCAGGGGCTGCCCCAAAGAAGAGTGAGCCAAACTATTTTCAAGGCACCTGAGGGCAGAACAAGAAGCAATAGGTGGAAACTAATCAAGGAGGGAAGCAACCTAGAACTAAGGAGAAATTTCCTGACAGTTAGAACAACTTGCCTCCAGAAGTTGCAAATGCTCCAACACTGGGAGTTTTTAAGAAGAGATTGGATAACCATTTGTCTGAAGTGATGTAGGGTTTCCTGCCTGAGCAGGGGGTTGGACTAGAAGACCTCCAAGGTCCCTTCCAACTCTATAATTCTATTCTACCATGGCTGTGATGACGTGACATTTCAGGGCAACTGACACATTTACAAGCAATTGCAGCAAAAGAAATGGGCAAGAAACACCCATTGCATAAGTTATTTATTTCATGACCATCTACTTCACTCAACAACCATGACAACTCACATAGTGCCTTAACTTATAATTGCAACAAGTTCTGACCCAAATTCCGATCCCAATTGTGGTCGCAAGTTGAGAACTACCTGCACATCCCATGATATCTCTGCAGTCAGCTGAAGTAGCCTGCAGTGCTGCATTTAACCACTGCGCCACCTCGGCTCTGTATATAGCGAGCCTCTTTGGAAGCATAAAATTAGAGAAAGTAGATCTGGTCCTTCTATGTGGTTCTAACTGGCCGAGATCCAGGCAAGGGAGATAAGGGGAGAAATGGCTGCAAATCACATCAAGGATCTGTTTTTTAAAAACAGCCTCGAAATCATGATGTTCGCTTTTCAAGAATATCCACCTGAAGACATTTAGCATGGCCCTGATCTTCCCATGCATCTTTTCCCCTTCTTTTATCAATGGTTTTTGCATGTGTGCTTTGAAAAGGGGATTTGATATCAGAGATTGCCGTAAGCCCGTAGGTGCACAGGAATCTCAAAAGCCCAGGAAAACAACAGCAGCTCAATATTGCTGAAAATTGGCTTTGCCAGCCAAAGAACAAACATAATTCAAAGAAATTGCCCAATTAAATTGAAAAGCACAGTGAAGTGTGCACAAAAGGAATGGCAACGGAGCATTTCATCATCAGTCGTTACGAGAGATGGGGAAAAAAAATGCTTGATACAGGTGGATAATAAGAGCCTGATGAGAATTCTCCTTCGGTTTTTATTTTTTTTATTTTTTGGTCATCCTAGTTAAGCTTTTAAGGCCCCAATCTATGGAGACTTTATGCGGGGATTAATTCTGAGTAGATCTGCAGAGGCACAGTGGAAAGGCAGATCCTCTCATGCAATCAGTAGGGCCCAAAGGATGCAGAGAGAAAAGGGAAAGGAAACATGAAAAACAAGCAGGTTAAAGTTAGGCACTGGATTAAAGCATTTGAAAACACAACTATTTGTGTTTGGATGTGGTGAATTGCTCTTTAATGCCGTGCATCTTTACGTGATTGTTTTGCTTTCGAACACTTTAATGAAATACATGTATATTGGCTGTAGGAATATAAAAAAGAGTGTGTTCATCATAGTGGCCACTAGCGTAATGTCAATATTGATTTCAAAGGCTGCTGTATATTTCATATGTGAAATAGCCACAGGATCATCTCAGCTACAATTGAGCAAGAAGCAGGACAATTTCCAATTAAGTGCCGCTTTCATGGATACAGTAAGATTGCTTTAATGACCAAAGCCATGTAAACAATAATAAGGAATGTGGGGATCTGCCGCTTGTTTCCTTCAAAGGAATTTGCTTCCTGTAAGTGGAAAAAGTGTTTAAAATAGTTGGTTTCAGTATTTGGCCTGCCTGGCTCACTTTGAATACAGAAACTGCAAAGTGGTGGATATAAAGCAGACTTCAATGTAATTCCATTCGACTTTAGTTCTTAAAAATAAATTAGGCAACCGGTGGAGGGGGGGAGAGTTACACAGGAAGAAGAGAAGCAGGATGTGGAATGGAATATCCTCACTCTTCAATCTTTATGGAAAATTTTACATTCGTTGTGTCACAATGACTCAGGATTCCCAGACCCAACAAGCTGACCTTTGTCAAAATGTTTCGCATAATTGCTGCGGCTTTATTTCGGAATGGCAAGGTTTCCACTGAATCTTCTTTACTTTCAAAGGGATGCATTTGTTCCTTTTTTTAAAAAAAAGGAGGTTTTATAGCACATAAGGACGAAAGACTGTCCGCTTGGGGATAGCATCTTAGACTGGGTTATACAAGTCCCCCTTCAGTTTTGGGGGTTTCTCCCTTTCTCCCACTGAATTGTTCCACTGCCTATTCTTGTTTCTAAACTACTGTGTGTTGTCTGTATATTGAAGATACTATATCACGGGTGTCAAAACTCACCGCGTCACATTGCCGCCACGTAACGTATCATGACTTTTTCCCCTTTGCAGAGCTGGGGTGGGCGCGGCCTGCCTGTGACACATCCAGACTGCGGGCCACTAGTTTGACACCCTTCTACTATATGCAGGGGTGGGCTTCTGGGGGTTCTCAGGGGTTCAGGAGAACCTCTAGCTAAGATTCTATGCAGTTCGGAAAACCCCCCCAAATCCCACTACTGGCTGGTCTCACCCATCCCACCCCTCCCAGGAGTCCCTACACAGCCTGTTTTGAATGCAGGTAAGAGCAGGGCATGTGCAGAGGCTTGGGGAGGGCAAAATGGGCCTACCAAAGTTTGGGCCAAGGTGGCGCAGCGGTTAAATGCAGCACTGCAGGCTACTTCAGCTGACTGCCGTTCTGCAGTTCGGCTGTTCAAATCTCACCGGCTTAGAGTTGACTCAGACTTCCATCCTTCCGAGGTGGGTAAAATGAGGACCCGGATTGTTGTTGGGGGCGATATGCTGACTCTGTAAACCGCTTAGAGAGGGCTGAAAGCCCTAGGAAGCGGTATATAAGTCTAACTGCTATTGCTATTGGGAAAGCCAGAAATGGACCTCTGGAGCCTGGGGAGGGCAAAAACACCCACCCACCCACCCACCGTGGTGCAGGAGGCCAACTAGGCCACACCCACCATGGCCATGCCCACCCAGCAACTGGGCAGAGAATCCCTTGCTAAAAAATTTGAAGCCTAACTATATGGATCCAAAATATCCAACTTTAGGTTCTGGGGCACATTGGCTTTTACTCTGCAGGAAAATCACTTCAAAATATAGGTGGGTTGCTGTATATTTGAGCCGGTCAGATTAGAACCACTGAATAGCAGTTTACCATGCCGGCCTACAGAATTTCAATCTTACAAAGGGCTGCCCATTGTTCCTGGTGAATAGGGAGGATTCTTTCAGCATTCTTGACTGTAGTCGGATGAGAGCTTGTTGTCTTCTAACGTGGGGCAATATGATATTGCTAAGTACTAGTAACCACTGCACAGGAGTGGGGTGCAGTGTGCCAGAGATAGCAATAGCAATAGCAGTTAGACTTATATACCGCTTCATAGGGCTTTCAGCCCTCTCTAAGCGGTTTACAGAGTCAGCATACCGCCCCATAATCCGGGTCCTCATTTCACCCACCTCGGGAGGATGGAAGGCTGAGTAACCCTGAGCCGGTGAGATTTGAACCGCTGAACTGCAGATAACAGTCAGCTGAAGTGGCCTGCAGAGATGATAACACATTCTCTGGCATACAAACAGATATAAGACTTGATCACAGAAGAATGTATGAACCAGTCCATATATCTTCCAATTCCAAGAATATAACTAAAAAGGTCTTATTATTATGGGCTTATATCTCTCAGAGTGAGTGGCGCAGTGGCCTAGTGGTGGAGCTCTCACCGCAGAATCAGGAGGCTGTGAGTTCAATCCTAGATCGAGGCAGATATTTCTCTCTCTCTCTCTCTCTGTGTGTGTGTCTGTGTGTCTGTGTGTCTGTGTGTCTGTGTGTCTGTGTGTGTTCAATGAGAATATATCTGCTGAACAACACTCCGCATTGGCAGCAGGAAGGGCATCCAGCCAGTAAACATTTAGCTCCATTCAGTTAAGCCGCCTGGAGTCCTTCAGGATTGGGCAGCATATAAATTTATTAAATTACAATTACAATTAAATTTATTAAATTAGTTGCCTAGACTCCACCCCACAAGGGATTATGGGGTCATTAAAAGGATATCTCTCAAGGTATGAAGCTGGAGAAAAAGTTTCATTTTACTATAGAAATCCCTGGGTGTAAACACCTAGAATTCTACACAAAAGTTGGGAATTATAATAGGAGATGTTTTAAGCCTCTCTTAATTCCTTGATACTCATAAATGTTCTCAACCAATATATTTCAGCGTGGCCCCACATATAAATAAGATAAGATGCTCTATACAAAGAGTATATAATCTCCTTCTATTATAAAAAAAAAAAGAATCGGCAAACGGCAATCGCTTAGGAGAACTCAAAGAACTTGATGGTGAGCCACCAAGAGTAAGATTTTTGCAGCTTGCCTGAGCAAATCAGCACAGAATTGAGCCAAGCAAAAGAAGTAAAATTGACTCATTTCAACACAGCTCATGTAAAACATTGAAGCAACAAAAATAACTTAGGTGGCCTCGGTTGAATGCATATTTCCCTTCGATAACCCAACCACCAAAGAAAGCAGTTCTTAACAATTAGCCTAAGTCCAGTTTTGTTTTTCCAGTGTATGAGTTGTCCCACAAGAGGAACTTGGTCTAGGTCAATTCTTCTGCATCCTTTTATGCAGTTCAAAAACAAAAAAATCAGCAGCATATTAACAGGATTTGTTAACATAGAGATATTGCCAGCCTCTGCTTTGCTGGCTGCCATTGAAACGGGGAAGGGGGGCATGGTATTTGGGAGTGGAATCCTGATGTGCTGGAGGAAGATTCTAGACGCTGGCCTGACCATCTCATTGCGCATGCGGAGGAAGGGAGTTCCCCGCCAAGGTTAACTGTCCGGCATTCCATCCTGGTGATGACTTTTGAAGTTATCTCCCACCTGACAGTTGGGTGCATTATAATTGGACTATGGACTGGGGTGCCAAGGGGAGGGGATTGAATTATACATGATATTCTTTGCTTTCGCGCCCAATTAACCAGATTCAGCTTAGCTTTGCTACTGTTCGTTTATAATTAGTAAAAGTACACTTGATTTCAAACAAATGGAGTTGAGTGGCTTCTTTCCTGATTACGAAATGAAGTCGCAGATGACAGATATAATGCAAATATTTGCATCCGGCAACTTGTTTCAAAGCCCAAGAATCAAAAGCAACAACATTTTGCCCTTGATCATTCATTTATTCGCTTATATTCTGTGTCAAGCTGGTGTACGTGGTACAGGTAGTCCTCGACGTACGACCACAGCTGAGCCCAAAATTTCTGTTGTTGAGTGAGACGTTGGTTGAGTGAGTTTTGCCCCCCATTTTACGATCTTTCTTGGCCACAGTTGTTAAGTGAATTACTGCAGTTGATGAGTTAGTAACCTGGTTGTCAAGTGAACCTGGCTTCCCCATTGCTGATCAGAAGGTCGCAAAAGGGGATCACAGGATCATGGGACACAGCAACGGTCATAAGTAAGAACCAGTTGCCAAGGATCTGAATTTTGATCACAGGGGATGCTTCGGAGGTCATAACTGTGGAAAAAATGGCCATGTCACTTTTTTCCAGTGCTGTTGTAACTTTGAACAGTCACTAAATGAACTAAATAAGTCAAGGACTACCTGTATTCACTCTCCCACAATGAGATGGATTGGGCTGAAGGAGAGTGACTGGTTCAAATTCACTTCTGGGTTTCTGTGGTTCAGAAACTCAGATTCATCATCCTAATCCAACACCTTAATCATAATCTATACTGGTTCCCTATGGCAAGCAACTGTTGTTTATATACCAGGCACATTTTTTGCATTTGCTAATCTGCTGGAAAAACCAAATACGACCTACTAAAATTCCACCATATTACATTTGAACCAGTGGTGGGTTTCAAAAAAATTTTTGCAACCTCTTCTGTAGGTGTGTGGCCTGCTTTCTGGGTCCACTGGTGGAACCTCTTCTAACCGGTTCGGTAGATTTGACGAACCGGTTCTACCGAACCGGTGCGAACCGGTAGGAACCCACCTCTGATTTGAACCCTGTAGACCCCTCACTGCTTAAGTAGCTAGTTTAAAACATATTTTACAGGATTAATTCTACAGAGTAGAGGCGGCCATCTGATTAGGCAACGGTTGGCTTGACCTTGCAGCTCAAACTCTCGGCCTTTCTATGATCTCTTACTTGTGTTTTATTTTGAAAAGCAGCAATCCGGAATAATTCTCAGCACCGGAGCGGCGCTTTAATTGACTCAGTGGTCCTCCATCCCTCCTCAACCCTTTAATTAGCATCAGCATATGGCAACAAAGACTGAACGCATGCCTGCTGTTTTTTTGGCTAATGCAGTCTCCATGGCTTGAAGGACTCAGGGGGTGGGGGGAAGCAAAACCCCAATTTGCAGGATGCTGGAAGATTCAAAAGTATATGTAACAAAAGACCATTTTTGGCATCAGATTCTGGAACTTGGGGAAAGCTCTGAATATTTGAAACCAGCTATATTCTAAGCTCAGAACATTTGAAGGCCAAAACATTTGGCTCAAGCTTATTAAGGAGCAATATAATAATTAATATAGCTGAAATACGGCAAAGCAAGAATGACAAATTAATAAATTAAATTAAAAAACTGTACTAAGACGTGAATAATAAGAAAGTACATTCGAAAGACTGTGAGCTGCACAGTTGGGCCCTGAGCTACATATATTCTTTTCCATTGGATTTGAAAGATTATCAAAATTGATTGGAGGAGTTAAAAAGCATTTTCATTTTTTTTAAAATTTCACTGTCTTTTTTAAAAACTTCTAACTCTGTTCACTTTAGTACCCTTTGGTACCAATCAGCGTCGGTGTGTATCAGAGGTGGGTTCCTACCAGTTCGCACCAGTTCAGTAGAACCGGTTCGTCAAATCTACCGAACAGGTTAGAAGAGGTTCCACCAGTGGACCTGGAAAGCAGGCCACACCTACAGAAGAGCTTCCAAACTTTTTTGAAACCCACCACTCACAGACAGACAGACAGACAGACAGACAGACTCACAGACAGACTCACAGAGAGAGAGAAAGAGAAAGAAAGGAAGAAAGAAATAAAGAAAAAAGAAAAAAGAAAGAAAAAGTGAGAGAGATGAAAGAAAAAAAGGAAAAAGGGACAGAGAGACAAAAGGAAGGAGAGAGAGAGAGAGAGAGAAAGAAAGAGAGAGAGAGAGAGAGAGAGAGAGAGAGAGAGAGAGAGAGAACACATGGCCAGCAAGTCACTCCCACCAGGTCACATGGCCAGCAAGCCACTCCCACAAAAGAGGCCACACCCACAGAGTAGGTTCGAAAAAATTTTGAAACCCACCACTGGTGTGTATGTTGATCTTCATACATTAACCACATTCATATACATTCAACCACAACAACACACAAGCACACAATAGATACAAACCACTCCAAACATGATTGCCGAAAATATGACTTCTGCAACAGTGTGGTCAATGCCTGGAATGCACAACCTGACACTGTGGTTTCTTCCCCAAATCCCAAGACTTTAAGCTTAGACTCTCTACTGTCGACTTCACCCCATTCCTAAGCGGTATTTAAGGGGCTACCGTCCTTGTCCTAATATTCCCTTGTATTTGTATCCATTTCATTCTTAAAATATACTTTTTTTATTTTCCACTTTCATAACATATAATCACATGTATACTATTACATAGCCAATATCCTATTGTATTAAGTAGTAATTACATCAGTTCCTCTTGCCATCAACGCCCAGAAAGATAAAAACCCATTATTGGTTCTTCTGCTCCCCATACACCTCTTTCTTCTACCTCTCTCCTTCCTCCTTTCTTCCCTCCATCATCCTGTTCTACTCTACTTCCCCTTCCTTTCTCCTTCTCCTCTCTCTTCATTCCACTCCTCCTTCTCCTCCTCATCTTCCCCCCTTACCCTCTCTCCTATCCCTCTCTTCCCATCTTTCTTCTCTCCTCTGTTTCCCACTCTTCCTCTCTCCTATCCCTCTCTTCCTATCTTTCTTCTCTCCTCTGTTTCCCTCTCTTCCTCTCCTTCACTTGGTGTATTTCAGCTTCTGAGCAAACTCCATTCTATGTTGATGGTATTTATGCTTCCATATCAATATACTTAACATATCTTAGTTTTAAAGAAAAGTATCCATTTCATGTATTCATAATCATGTTTATATCTGTTATCTAATTCATGCTTGATGAAATAAACAGATAGATAAATAGATGGATATATTCTGCAATGTGACACTTGCCCTCAAATAGCTGCCTTACATTACTGAAAAAGAAGACTTTCAGTAAGTCTTACATTACTGAAAAAGAAATTTGGTAAACAGTTGGTTAGAGATATTCCTCAAACTGTTTTAAATTTCAGATTCAAAGTGGAACTTTGTCTATTCGACAGGCTGTGTTGAGAAAGTGAAAATTCATCTCAATTTTTTTAATGTAATAAGGGCCAGCTCATCTCGTTCAAAATTCTAACGTGACATGCTGATTGTCCCCAAATCACTTTAAAGAGCTGTATGACTTTAAGCCATGACCACAGCGAGGGGGTGGTGGGGGAATTGCAGAGGAACTTCCTCTAATGACTTCCAGAATTCAGTCTATGTTTAGTGAACCGAAGAAGTTCTAGCATTACCAGAAGCATCTCAAGTCTTCCTGGCAGGGACCCACGATGAATACGAAGCTGCCCTTGCGAGAAGAATTTGAGACCTGGACCTCTCTACAGGTGGCAGATCTTCTAAGACAGGTACTGAGATGTTCTAAGGCTGTACTCGGCTGATGGTCCAAAATAGATCAAAGTTTCTTTCTATTTCTGGTTTTACTCCAAGAAGTAACAAGGGGCAAGCTTTTAGATGCAACCGAGGGCAGAACATGCCAGCAGAAGCCTTTATGTATTAATCGATTGATAAATTTATAATCTCTTTTATCAGATTTGGAAAGTTGGGCATTTTCCAAGAATTCACTGACAGGCATAAGAGTATATATTATATCCAGATTTAATTGTATTAAGTAGAAGCCCACCAAAACGAAAAGGAACATGGATTCAGTTAGTTAGGATTGATTCAGCTAAATGTTTCTTTCTGTTCATTCAAGAAAGGTCCTGTCTGAACCAGAGTTAAACTTTTCAAAATGAAGGAAGAGAGGATGACCGTCCTGATTCTGGGGAAAGAGAGGGCCTGGAGGGAGAGATAGAGGGCAGAAACGAGGAAGGGGGCTAAAGAGGTCTAGAGCTGAAGGCGTCTGAGAAGTGGAAACATCTAGGGACGCTTGTGAATTCCTGAAAGTTGTTCCAAGGGAGCTTTTTCAAAAGGCAACTGGACTTCGTTTTTCCTTGAAGCCGTTTCGCTTCTCATCCAAGAAGCTTCTTTAGTTGAGAAGTTTCATCAGAACTGAAGAAGCTTCTTGGATGAGAAGTGAAGTGTCTTCAAGAAAAAACGAAGTTTTTTCCTTTTGAAAAAGCCTCTTTGGGACAATCATGACCTGGATGATTGAGAACCTGCACAGATATCCTTAAAGCTTGCCATAATGGAGGCAGTAGGCACATTGGTGTGCACACCCCTTACAGACCTCTTAGGAATGGGGTGAGGTCAATAGTAGACAGTCTTAGGTTGAAATTAGGGGGGTGGGGTTTATGGGATTAATCCCATAATCACACAATCCTTGTCATTCAAGGCAGGTTGTAATTTGGGAAACACTAATTCAGCTTTCCTGAGCCAAGCATTCCTCAAATATATTGGGACCCCAGTTCCTGAAATTCCCAGATAGCACAGCCAATGTCCATAGTCATTGAGAACTGAGGAATGCTGGAGAACACTGCATCTGAAATACCAGGATGGGTCAAGGAATAACTCAGGCGCAATTTTCAGTGTGGGGGGGTCTCTATGGATACAAAACAATTTAAGTTTTTCAAGTAAGTATCATGAGACCCGAGGTGGCGCAGTGGTTAGAGTGCAGCACTGCAGGCTACTTCAGCTGACTGCTAGTTCGGCTGTTCAAATCTCACCGGCTCAGGGTTGACTCAGCCTTCTATCCTTCCGAGGTGGGTGAAATGAGGACCCGGATTGTTGTTGGGGGCAATATGCTGACTCTGTAAACCGCTTAGAGAGGGCCGAAAGCCCTATGAAGCGGTATAGAAGTCTAACTGCTATTGCTACTGCTATTGCACTGGAATTGAACAGATTATAAATCCAATTAAATCCATAAAGTTAACTGTCAGATTAATCAATCTTTGGGAAGGACTTCTTGTCAGGATTTGAGAAATACTGTTATTAAAGGAGTGGAAATCATGCTTGAAAATGCGTTGCTTCCTCAAAATTATATCACATTTTAATCATATGGTAAGATGCAAAGTGATATTAGGTATATTAAAATCAAGAGCAAAGTAGAACAAATCAGTACAAGGAGACATATATTTAACCACTACTGAAAGTTGTCTGAAGGTTAATAAGCAGCTACTGGAACCTGTTTGGGGAGGTCTCTAAACTAATAAACATCCATCATCAATAAAATTAAATATATACAAGCAATTAAAAGTCCATAGGGTGCATGTTATTTTACTGCCTGTAGCAGAACCATTTGCAACTATATCGAACTAAATCCAGTCACACAACAGGAAAGCCATTAAAATCAATGGGACCAGTTCAGTCATGACTAAATAAAATTAAGCTTTCTTTATTTCAAATCTATTAAATATGACTATATACAGCATATGATCTACTTATCTGTTCCAAGGGGGAATTAAAGGCACCCTTGTGCACACATCATCATTTCATTTACTGGTCTTCTAAAATACTTTCCAGTAGATATTAAGCTTGTTAGTCAAACACTATCATAATTAATATTTTAGTGTAATATCCAATAGTACAGGTCGATGGAATATTGCTATATTTTCACATGCACTGTAGAGCAGATATTTCTCTGTATTGCTGTTTTAATATACTCTTCATGTGGAAACCAATAGAACTTTCTTTGCAAAAAATGTATTTAGAACAACAGCTTCACAGCAGTACTACTAATTCGTAGTAGATTTAAATAAGGTTTGAGCAGATCAAATTGGATCAAACGGCAGTCTAAGATATGTAAAACACCAGGAATTCAAAATATTGTGAGTTCAAAATAGTCTAAGGTCAAAACAATAACTTCAGCTTCAAAATAATTGTCTCAGAAGTTTCAAAAACTTGAAATTGAAAAATTGTGCGCTCTTTTACATAACATCCATCTAATTCTGTCCCAGCACTGAAAACCAGAAGCTAAAGGGGAAACAATTAAGCAGGATATAAATGAAATCCAGTTCATTGCCTAGCAACTAGCATTAAGATGCAGACTCCTTTTGATACTGGAGATAATAGTAGCTTTCACTGAAAGTAAAAATTGATAGCCATAAATTCCTTATGACCACTAACCCTAACTTAAATTTGTGGCACTGAATTCCATAGATTATAATCTAAATCCGACGTATGGAACCCCTTATGACTTGTGGACTTCAACTCCCAGCATTCCTGAGCCAGCCATGTTGGCTTAGGAATTCTGGGAGTTGAAGTTCAGATGTGTTGAAGTCCACAGGAATTGAAGTCCATGGTGGGGGTGGCTGTTAGGAATATAATCTAACGGTTGGGTTGGCAATATATAAATCATGTAACCTGTTTCTTTAAATCATACTGTAAAATGTGATTGGTTGCTGTTTTCCTCAATCGGCCATAAGAGGGAGCCAGAATGACTGTTAGCTCTCTGTTGATTAGATGCTGGGCTGATCTGATCTGAGTGTTTTGGAAGCCGGCTGTTAGAAAGTGCCATAAGCTATTGTAAGTTTTGCAACTGCTAGCAAATTTTGAGTACCGGACTGTTTGTATGATCATGGACTATGTTATTTGGATTATCCCTTAACTGAAAGACATTGATGACTGACTGTCTTATCCGTGTATGACTTAAGACTGTTTGATGGACTCTGATACCTCTATTTCCACGAAAGTAAACGCCTATTTAAACTGCGGTGTCTCTGTATGCTGGTTTGTGTGTTCTCCAACACAACTCTCACAACGCTTCGCTGAACGTACTGGCTCTCCCAACGGGGAGCTTAGCTAACAGTAGCCATAGCTCTCCACCCTGATCTGAATGAACAATGATTGATTGATTGATTGATTGATTGATTGACTGACGACTGTGCAGAATCTTCCATTAGTTGTCTTCATTGAAAAATTCTGGATTATGTTGGAATGTGAAAAGTCCTGATCTCTTTTTCCCCTTACCAAGTTTATATGACTTGATTACATCTCCCTTACCTCGTGTTTTTCTATTTAGGAAAAAAAAATGGTTCCTATCCTGCATTCTCATCAGTTTTGCAATTTCCTTTTTGAAGTGAGGCAATCAGACATCCCCATTTTTTTAAGGGCAGTCACACCCTAGATTTCCATAAATACTTTATCATGTTGATAGATCAAGATTAAGAAGATGGAAGGGAGGAGATAAGACCAGTGGTGGGATTCAAAAAATTTTTTACTACTAGTTCTGTGGGCATGGCTTGGTGGCAGAGGAAGGATACTGCAATATCCCTATTCCCTCCACACTCCACTAACCTGCTTTCCAGCTCTGTTCTCCTGTTCAGGGCAACACAAGAAGACCAGCTGGGAGGCAGTGAGGGAGGGGCCAGCCTATTTGCTCAAAATTTCCACTTCCACTAAAAAGATGTTTGGAGAATTGGATCCACAAATGGCAGTAGATATAAGATTGTCTTGTTATTGGAGAGATACAGGTTGATAGACGGAAGAGTATAATTCAAAATTAGCTAAACTTAGTTAAATCCATTGGTAATAGGTATAGCTAAATAAAAATTGATAATGATAGTAATGTATACAATGTTGAGCTGTTATGATAAGTAATGACTGGATATGAGAAGGGAAGGTTAGAAAATATTTTTGGACTATATATAAAGGTTATTAATAACAATAATAATTATAATAACAAAAAAAACAAAACTAGATACAGTTAAGTTTAACTAATAGGGGGAAAATGTTATGATATAGGACATAGTTAAATAAAGAAAGGATATGATAATAATTATATACATGGAGGATTAGAAAATTTTGGTATTAAACATTATGGATGTTTAGCTAAAACAGGATATGAGGACTTAATGTTAATGGAGGATTTTGCAGATAAGTAATGAAATGCCAGCATGTGGCTATTATTGAATCTTGGTATACTTAAGGATGAAGGATGTTTAAATAACGGTAGTCAAATAAAAGTGGAGGTGTGATGATGTTAATATAGTAAACATTTGAGTTAAGATATTTGAATTAATATGAATTATATTTGATGACGGTGGAAGAGATGCACAAAAGCCTTTTGCAACCAGCCGATACACTTTCTACAATATGTAAAGAAGGAGGAGTTGTATGTTTGTTTTGAAAATAAATAAATAAATAAATAAATAAATTTTAAAAAAAGAAATACCACTACGGTTCCCCAGAACTGGTCAGAACTGGCTGAATGCCAACTTTGATAAGGACTCCCAAATCTTAAATGGATTTGGTGCTGGGCTTCTTTAAGACCTGAACTGAACAGGTTCCATGGGCATCCTCACATACAAGCATATATATTGGGGTGAGAATTAAAGATATATTGCAGGAGGGGATCAAAACAATTTAGCGAAGCTTTCCTACCACAACAGAGAGTCCTAGGACTCAAGAGTCCTAACAGGCCAATCCTTCTTCTAGATATATTAATAAACGTTCCCTTCTGTTTGTTCTGTAGTCTAATGTTATACTCATTAATATTTACCTTTATACTCTATAGCACTCTGCAGTAGGTTGATCTGAACTAGTTACATCAGAAGCGTGCAGGATTAATAAATTGACCACAATCGTGTAAGTTCTCTTCTTTTAAGAATGTCGCAATCATCCGAACGTGCTTGTTCTAAAAAAAGACGACATCCTGACTCATTCAATAAATACAATTAAAATCAATGAATTACGTGGTGTAATATAAAATAGAGAATAAATTAAATGGGTGAAAGAGAGAAAGAACATACAAAGCCAATAGATTGTCCTGCTAGCTGCTCATTACTACTCTCCATTCAGCATCATTTGCTATCCTGACAATGTGTGTAAAGGTAAATCTGAAATACAGCTGCACGTTTACAGATGTGTAAGTAATCTTCAGAGTGTGTCTATGTGTAGAAAATGCTTATTCTCTCTCTCCTCTCTCTCTCTCTCTCTCTCATCCATTGCATTTTCTTCATTTTTAAAAAAATAACCTTTACAGTCCTGATACTTTCATTTTATGTTTGCCTTTAGTCCAATTTGCTAAATGTTTGCACTACTGAATTTTCCATGAGTACTAAGTTCCTCTTTAAGAACTAGACATGCAAGCAGGAGGGGGCTGTTTGCAGAGGAGATGTCCACGCACCAGAGAGTTATAACACAATAGGTTATAAATCTTTGAAATAAACCCTCAACTGCCCTGCCACCACACCAAGAACCTTGTGCTAAATTTCTATTCTCTGTGCAATTAGATCCTCTAATCCAGTGTTTCTCAACCTGGGCGACCTTAAGTCCTGTGGACTTCAACTCCCAGAATCCCCCCAGCCAGCACAGCTGTGCTGGCTGGGGGATTCTGGGAGTTGAAGTCCACAGGACTTAAGGTCGCCCAGGTTGAGAACACTGCTCTAATCTCTTTAGATGTGCAATGCAAGCATCTTCAGCAGGATGTCCCTAGGACATTTTTTCCCCTTCATTAACCAAAACTGCTCATCAGAAAGTCCTTTTTGCCAAGCTAAAACAGTTTAAGTCAGGATAAATGCCCCTGTCGTAGTTGGGCAATGCATTTTTGAGTTGTTACCCAAAGAAAAACCACTTTTACTCGATTTTGGGTAATTTACCCAGGTTTGAAAAACGTTGTCATAGAAGAACTTGAAATCCAGCTTCTGTACCCATGTGAATAGGAGATCGTTGTAGGTTGGGTGACCTGTCCAGAATGTGAATGAGATGAGGACTTAGACTCCTCCTTAAGGCAGCGATCTCCAAATCTTTTGGCCAATAGCCACATCATGGATGTGGTGAACATCTCATGGGCATGCAGTTCAGTTCAGTTCAGTTCAGTTTATTAAATTTCTATGCCACCCCTTTCCCCCAAGGGGGACTCAGGGCGGCTCACAACTCGAACCCGGGAAGGGGATACAGACAAAAGATTTAAAAACAACAACATAACAATATATAATTTAAAACTCATAACAGTCATACCATTCGAGACGGGGGCAACGGCTCTTTAGCCCCAGGCCTGTCGGAACAGCCAGGTTTTGAGGGCTTTGCGGAAGGCCTGGAGGGTGGTGAGGGTTCGAATCTCCACGGGGAGCTCGTTCCAGAGGGTCGGAGCAGCCACAGAGAAGGCTCTCCTCCGGGTAGTCGCCAGTCGACACTGGCCGGCGGATGGGATTCGGAGGAGGCCTAATCTGTGGGATGCTGAACAAAAAGGCTACCATAACAAGTCCATTGACCAAGAAGGCAAACTATTAAGGTTGCTACCTTCCTTCTGCTCTGCCTCTTTCACTCCAAAATACTATCAATACTTTACTATTTCTTAGACAAGGATGGGGCACTTCAAAAAAAAAAAACCACTTTACTGCAGCCAAGGAGCCTTTATATGTACTAAGAATAACAGGGGCTATATCTTTCAGTACAAAAGATGATACACCTGCCACTTTGCATTATGCTACCCATCCTTGTTTCCTGGCCTTTAAAAAAAGAAAGTGTTTGGGGACATTCTGGTTCCCGTTGAAATCTCAAAGCTCAGATGTGGTATATGTGGCGTCTTACATGTGAATCCAGTCCACTTGGAGTTAGTCCACAAGCCATGGTTAAGGAAATAGCTGGTAAATGTGCTATCTCAACAAATCCAAAAGGCTGAATCTAGGAGGTAGGGAGGTAGGTTCATTGGTTCGTTCATTCATTCTGTGCCATCAAGTTATTTTTACTCCTAGCATTAGTTTTGCTCCTAAAGAGCCGAGGTGGAGCAGTGGTTAGGGTGCAGTACTGCAGGCCACTTCAGATGACTGTTATTCTGCAGTTCGGCAGTTCTAATCTCACCGCTCAAGGTTGACTCCAGCCTTCCATCCTTCCGAGGTGGGTGAAAGGAGGACCCGGATTGTTGTTGGGGGCGATATGCTGACTCTGTAAACCGCTTAGAGAGGGCTGAAAGCCCTATGAAGCGCTATATAAGTCTAACTGCTATCAGATACTATATAAAGGAGCTGAGGTGGCGCAGTGGTTAGGGTGCAGTACTGCAGGCCACTTCAGATGACTGTTATCTGCAGTTCGGCAGTTCTAATCTCACCGGCTCAGGGTTGACTCATCCTTCCATCCTTCCGAGGTGGGTGAAATGAGGACCCGGATTGTTGTTGGGGGCGATATGCTGAGTCTGTAAACCGCTTAGAGAGGGCTGAAAGCCCTAGAAGCGATATATAAGTCTAACTGCTATTGCTACTGCTATTGCTACTTCAGCTGACTGCTATTCAGCAGTTCAGCAGTTCAAATCTCACTGGCTCAAGGTTGACTCAGCCTTTCATCCTTCCGAGGTGGGTGAAATGAGAACCCAGACTGTGGGGGGGATATGCTGACTCTGTAAACCGCTTAGAGAGGGCTGAAAGCCCTATGAAGCGGTATATAAGTCTAACTGCTATTGCTATTACTAGCAACCACATAAGTAGATAGAAGATACACAGAGTTATTATACAGAGACTTCTAAAAGTTCAAGCTATGAACAGATTGTCAATGCAAATGACCCATCTTAGTATTTTACATCAGTATCAACAGGATAACTTCATGACACATTTTTCATCACTGGACCTATTGGTTCCTCCAACCCCCACTCTGTGTATGTTCATGGAAGGCAATATTGTTGTCCCAAGTGTTTCATTTAAAAAAATATAAATTGCAGAATGTATATCATCTTCTCTCCTTCCTTTTTTCCAGTGTGGAATGCATGACTGTGCCAGAATAGTGGAAAAATTAAATATAGACGGAGTTCGGTTTTTGGTAAGTTATTTAAATTTTCCATTTAAAAAATGTAGATCATGCATATGTAGAATAATTGTACCAATATGTATAAAATGGGGAATGTTTCTGCACTGTGCATCTAATAAGACAATATGACACAGCCAAAACATTTCATTTGAGACCAATAAAAGGAGCCAAGGTGGCGCAGTGGTTTAAATGCAGCACTGCAGGCTACTTCAGCTGACTGCAGTTCTGCAGTTTGGCTGTTCAAATCTCACCGGCTCAGGGTTGACTCAGCCTTCCATCCTTCCGAGGTGGGTGAAATGAGGACCCAGACTGTGGGGGCGATATGCTGACTCTGTAAACCGCTTAGAGAGGGCTGAAAGCCCTATGAAGCAGTATATAAGTCAACTGCTATTGCTATTGCTATTTATATCTATCCACAACATCCCAGCTGCCCTTCAAGGCTGGAATTGATCATCTTCACCCCTTTTCTCCTCCATTTGCCGTCTCACACCAGCACAAGTGCTTCCTGATCAATTGCCAGTAAGATAAAACATATTCGTCTGAAATGGGATCTGCAGCCAGAAAGATATAAGGAGAAAGAAAAAATATCCCTGGCCATGCAAAATTCTGGGAGTTTCAATTCTATCTTGTTTGAAGGGTATGGAAGTTGTTTAAAGCAATTTCTGGTTAGCCTGGTTTTCAGATTTGACAGAGAAGTTTGTCGAAACCCAGAATATTCTTGGTAGCCATTGGAGTTAATCGTTGGCCAATCTTCTTTAAGTCTACAATTCTTAATCTGTTTAAGCTAGCAGAATTCGGCGATACTTCTGAATAGACATGTACAGAATGCGTTTGTGCTTCTAAGATTTTGAACTGAACAAAAACAAACACAGAACATATACTCTATGCATGGAAAGACTAACACAATGTTCTCAACCTTGGCGACTTTAAGTCCTGTGGACTTCAATTCCCAGAATCCCACAGCCAGCACAGCTACCCTATGAAGGCGGTATATAAGTCTAACTGCTATTGCTATCTCTAGCTGAGGGTGTTTTAATTAAACATTCTATCTTCTGAAGCAGCAATCTCGCATTTGAAGGGGAGCATAAAAGGGATCTGATTTACATCAATCTGCGTATCCATATGCTGACCCTAATTGGAGAAGGCGCATTTAGATTATTTGCTTTTTATCTTCCTTCTAGTAGTTTTAAGATGAGTCGTATTTTCCACCCCCCGTTTATTAAAGCCTCTCTTAAATCAGTTCCGAGAGAGTTTTGCACAATGACCTGATCTTTTGTATTTTGCAGCCTGGAGCTAATTTGACAGGCTGTCAAGCTTATTCTCTTTTTGAATAGGGGGAGAAAAAAAACCTAGAGAATGCTCTTATGTGAATCTAAAATGATTCCCAAAGGCAACAAGAACCAAGATGCCAAAAAAAGAGTTGTTTTCAAAATTCTGTAATGAGCTTACTCGTCAAGTGTGGGACTGAAACGAAACCAGGAAATAGGGAAAGCATAAAGCTAGTTGCATTTGGGATCTGCAGAATATGGGGTTCCTGGATCCCCTCCTGGCCCATGCTTTCACAGTAAAACACAACATAATCTCTCTAGACCAGAGGATTCATTCTTAAAGAAGGAAAGAAGGGTATCAGGATCATGGCGGCCAACTTCAAACAAAGAGTTTTCAGAGTTTTCTGTAACAAGATTTATTGAAAGGGAATGGAATAAGGTTGAAGAAATCTCAAAAACTGGACCTCCTTTCGCTTTAAGTAGCATATTTACCTCTTAGCTTCTTAAAGCAGAGGCTGTCTTCATTTTTTAACTGTTGAAAGAAACGTCCTTCTGGTTCGGCTCCAAGTGGGGGGAAAGACACTGGAGACATGGAGGCTGCTTGGAAAGATGGTTATTGTTGGACAGGGCCACATGGCTTGAGCCCTGAACAGAAAAGGTGATCACATGCTTCAATGTTGTGGAGAAGAAGAGAAGGGCTGAAGGAGGGGCTTGCTAGGCTTTTTATACCCTGTTTAGTCCCACCTCTCTGTTTCCTGTTCCTGTGTAAGAAAATTGTATTCTGATTGGTTGTCAGGCTCCCATGGGGCCATGCAGGGGGCTCCTCTCTAGGCGTGATGAGTTCTCAGATGCCTTGTGGTCAGTTGAGTATATTATCATGCCTTTCTGTAGCTGCTGGTGAAGTCTTTATTATGTAAAGTGGGCTAGCCTGGCCATCTCAATGCCCATTAACTGGGGATGGGCAGGAAGCTACAGGCAACTATTCTGTCTTTTAAAGCATGCTTCTTTCACATCCAGAGAAACATTCTGCCTTTCAATATTTCCTAGGATATTTCATTTTTTTTTTCCCCGGGAGAGGGCTGGATGATACTTCCCACATAACTAACAGCTTCTCTGTGAACCTTGAGGAGGTCATTCTTTCCTTGGTAGCTCAGGAATGTGCAGGTAGTTAAGACATGGATTCTGAAGTCATAAACACACAACGACTAAGGCTGTGGATGACAGAGAAGCCACTGTGGCTGCTACACCACTTCCTTTCCTGCTACTGCTTCCAAATTAGCCATTGCTTAAATTAGTAGCAACCTTGGTCTGTGACCTATCTCCTGTTTCTCATAAGGACATTTCAAGGTGACTGAAGAGAGGAGGGGAATCCTTATACAGCTCTGGCCCGTTGCTGAGGTGATAGTAACAAAAAAAGGAAAGAAAAATTCCTCTCAGGACAAGAAAAAAAATGAAGACAGCAACGCAGACCAATTATGATCAGTGAGGTGTAGAATATTAGAGTAAAGGGTTTGCTGGAAAGAGAGAAAGAGGGTATCAGGAGAAATGCATAGCTGGCAGGGCACCGTCCGTTTCTCAGGTGTACAACACAAAGTACAGATTATTCTAATGGAAATCAAGAAGGTGTGGCCATAAATTATCCATGACTGATTACATTTTTTTATTGAAATAGTTGTCAAAAACTTTAGAAACACATGTAAATTTATGAGAAGCTATTATTTGTGCTGCTGCTTTGTTCTATTTCCTTATTTTATTGATATTTTCCTTTCCTTTGTTCTGTTGAAATAAAGGGGGAGGGAGGGAGGGAAGGAAGGAAGGAGAGAGAGAGAGAGAGAGAGAGAGAGAGAGAGAGAGAAAGAAAGAAAAAGAGAAAGAAAGAAAGAAGAAAAGGAAGGAAAGAAAGAAAGAGAAAGAGGACAAGGAAGAAAGAAAGAAAGAAAGAAAGAAAGAAAGAGAAAGAAAAGAAGAAAAGGAAGGAAGGAAAGAGAAGAAAGAAAGAGGAAAGGAAGAAAGGAAAGAAAGAAAGAGAAAGAAAGAAAAAAGAAAGAAAGAAGAAAAGGAAGGAAAGAGAAAAGAAAGAAGAAGAGGAAAAGGAAGGAAGGAAAGAAAGAAGGAAGGAAGGAAGGAAAGGAAGAAAAAAGAAAGGAAGAAAGACAGAAAAAAGAAAGAAAGAAAGAAAAAGAGAAAGAAAGAAAGAAGAAAAGGGAAGGAAAGAAAGAAAGAGAAAGAAAGAGGAAAAGGAAGGAAGGAAGAAAGAAAGAGAAAGAAAGAAAGAAAGAAAGAAGGAAGGAAGGAAGGAAGGAAGGAAAGAAAGAAAGAAAGAAGAGAGAGAAGAGAAAGGAAAGGAAAGAAAGAAAGAAGAAAAGAGAAAAAAGAAAGGAAGAAAGAAAGAGGAAAAAGAAGGAAGAAAGAAGAAAGAAATAAAGAAAGAAAGAAAGAAAGAAAGAAAGAAAGAAAGAAAAGTAAAGAACTGAATTCTGATTATTCTTAGGAGTTTCTAGAACTAAGTTACAAGAGGATAAAAAATCGAAGTGACTTCTTTGCTGTCTTCTGACATGTTGGCAAGTGGGGTGAAAACATTGGCTGATCATGGTAGGGATTCCCACCCCCTTATCCTCTGCCATAAAAAGGGGGGAAATACAAAAAACATAAAGAAGCCCTATGTTTAATTATTGCCTTGCTGCCGTAAGGGTAGAATGGATATATATATATATGGGTTGTCAAGCTGTTGCTTCAGTGCTCCTTCTATAAATAAAATAAAATAAAGTATTCAGCATCTATAATGCTTCTCCCCTGGAAGGAAGCCAGGCTCTTAATGCTCGCTGGATGTTAGCAGTGTCAACCGTGGCCTCATTAATGAAGTCGAAACAGGGCAGTTGCTGCTGAAGGAAAAAGCAATTTTGTACGATTCCAAGTTGCTTCAATACAAGCTCAGAGATGACTGGTGAATGGCTAGCATTCATCCCAGCCTTATTCTTTTCTCTGAAAGCTTTCCGGATTATTTGAAGCATTATTATCCATTATGGAACTCTTTTTTTTATAAAGCATTCAGGCAAAAAAAAAAATATGTCATCTCTCACAAATCCTTTTCTCCTCCCCCCCCCCCCCCAAGAAAGTCATAGAGGAAACTAACAAGCCAAGTCAGTAACAAGTGCTTCAGCGAGCTTTTGAAAGAACAGAGCACAAAAAGATATATTATAAAGCTGGGATGCTCCTTCTTTCACAGCTGAAGATGTTTGTGCTCCTCGGCAATCACTCGTTAATGGCACGAAAGTATACAGTGCAAAAGGATAAAAATAGAACGCTTATTTATTACTAATTGGCAGACAAAGAGGGCGAGTCATTGATATGCCTGCATCCTCTGCAGTGGTGGGTTTCAAAATTGTGGGTGTGGCCTCCTTTGTGGGAGTGGCTTGCCACCCATGTGACCAGATGGGAGTGGCTTGCCACCCATGGTGACCGGATGGGAGTGGCTTGCTGCCCATGTGACCGGATGGGAGTGGCTTGCCGCCCATGTGCCGCCCGGATATGAAATTATGATTAGTACTTAGGTCGGTCCAAGTAGCTATTCAGAAGTTAGTGGTTAGAAGCAATCGTAAAGCAAGATATGGAATTAAAACCAAATATTTTGTTGGCTATTTGAAAGGGAGTATAATATACATTTAATTTTACACATGTTAGCAGCTGCTGGAATTGTGTTTGCACAACAGTGGAAAAACAGAGATATGTAAATGAATAAATATTACCATGTGGCGGGAATAAAAATCGACAATTAAAACCAAGAAGGCTTTGAATACTTTTTCACCTGGGATTGGTTTTAGCAATTGCCAGCTACGAAACAGAATTAGAAATCCAAAAGTATGAAAGAAAACACCAATTAGGTAAGAAAGGGTAAAATGTATAAGGAAATATTACTAGATCATTATTAATGCATAGATAACTGCGGGACATTAGACACCGAGCCAAGTGGTGGTTTCAAAAATTTTTGGAAGCTCTTCTGTAGGTGTGGCCTGCTTTCCGGGTCCACTGGTGGAACCTCTTCTAACCGGTTCGGTAGATTTGTCGAACCGGTTCTACCAAAGGTGCGAACTGGTAGGACCCACCTCTGATCCTCTGTGACTAAAGCTATTACTAAACTGTAATAATCAGGGCAAGGACGGGTCAAAGTCGATTTCATTGAGGGGTTGTGTTTGACCTCGAAGGGCCAGGTGGGCTGGGCATGGCAAGGAGGGTATGGCCATGTTCGGCGTGACATTTCGGCAGCACCTGTGGTGGCCAACTGCTAAGGCAGGATTTCCCAAGACCCTCCCTCACTCTCGTTAAAATCTTCCTCCCTCCCTCCCTTTTCTTCTTTTTCCTTCCCTCTTCATTCTCCCCTCTTTCCTTATTTTTCCTTCCTTGCACTCTTCCCTTCTTTTTCTTTGTCTTTCCTTCCTAGAGAGCTGAGGTGGCGCAGTGGTTAGAGTGCAGCACTGCAGGCCACTTCAGCTGACTGTTATCTGCAGTTCGGCGGTTCTAATCTCACCGGCTCAAGGTTGACTCAGCCTTCCATCCTTCCGAGGTGGGTGAAATAAGGACCCAGACTGTTGGGGGCGATATGCTGCGCCCTAACCACTGCGTCACCTCGGCTCTTGACTTAAGCCCACCCTGTTTGTGCAGGGAACAAAACTATAAGATTATTTGCATTCCTACTGCTAAAATGTTCCTGACACGTCAACCGAAATTAAACATTTCAGAACCAAGTTCTGATTTATCATCGGATGAGCTGTGAGTTTCAAACAAACACAAAAAATATAAGCAACTCCCATTTAACATTAAATATGGATTAAAAGAGCCGTAGCTCTTTGATGTCTTGTTCTTTTATTCTGAAAGTTTATAGCTATGAATTCTGGGAGATAGAACAGGCTTTTATGTGGCTCGGAGGAATACACTGAGTCATGCCATCCTCGTTTTCTTTATTATTTAGCAATTACCCACTATTAAGCCATCATCCAATAAAAAGACTCTGACAGATCTCCACAAAATAGTGGAGATCATGGTTTTCCCAGCTGTAATATATGGCTGTAAAGAACTGGAGAAAAGTGGATCCCTTTGGACTTTAACGCTGAAAAATATTGCTGAGAATATATTTTGGATCAGAAAGTAACTGGCTGCTCGCGCTAAAAGTGCTAATAGAGAAATTGAAGCTTAAATATTACGGACATAAAATGAAAAGTTCAGAGCCATTGAAGAAGACGTCGATGCTTGGAAAACTTGAAGGCAACTAGAAAAAGAGGCTGACAGAAGGCAAACTGGCTATCAGTGATAGATTTAAACGTCAGCAGTATTTTAGACAAGAAAGAGAAAGGTTTATTGGCAGACAGGCCTGGCAAAATAAAATTCCATTGAGTCAGGAAAAATCAAAAGCAACTGAACAACGGTGAGTCAAACTTAATCAAAAAATTTTAACAGAGGCTGGAGGTTTTTTTTTTTTTAACTGCTTATATAAAACTTTTTTTTCTCACATATTCAAAAATGATAGCAATAGCAGTAGCAATAGCAGTTGGACTTATATACCGCTTCATAGGGCTTTCAGCCCTCTCTAAGCGGTTTACAGAGTCAGCATATCACCCCCAACAACAATCCGGGTCCTCATTTTACCCACCTCGGAAGGATGGAAGGATGGAACGATTTTATGTATACTTGA